>NW_026910390.1:0-35819 GCF_963691925.1 Scomber scombrus | reverse complement strand
CTGTCGTTTTTTTCAAATTTTGCCCGGTTTGGAAAATCCTTCACAATTTTCCCAAAACGCCCCAACTGTGCTTGATTTTGCTCCTTTCTCACTCAGCCCGCCCCCTGGTCCCTTTTAGCAAGGATTTGGGAAAATCCCCATTTTTGACTTTTTCGACACTACCGGCCCTGTCGTTTTTTTCAATTTTTGCCCACTTTGGAAAATCCTTCACAATTTTCACAAAACGCCCCAACTGTGCTTGATTTTGCTCCTTTCTCACTCAGCCCGCCCCCCTGGCACCTTTTAGCAAGGATTTGGGAAAATCCCCATTTTTGACTTTTTCGACACTACCGGCCCTGTCGTTTTTTTCAAATTTTGCCCGGTTTGGAAAATCCTTCACAATTTTCCCAAAACGCCCCAACTGTGCTTGATTTTGCTCCTTTCTTACTTAGTCCGCCCCCCTGGCCCCTTTTAGCAAGGTTTTGGAAAATCCCCATTTTGGACTTTTTCGACACTACCGGCCCTGTCGTTTTTTTCAATTTTTGCCCACTATGGAAAATCCTTCACAATTTTCACAAAATGCCCCAACTGTGCTTGATTTTGTTTGTTTTTCACTCAGCCCCCCCCTCTGGCCCCTTTTAGCAAGGTTTGGGAAAATCCGGATTTTTGACTTTTTCGACACTACCGGCCCTGTCTTTTTTTTCAAATTTTGCCCGGTTTGGAAAATCCTTCACAATTTTCACACAACGCCCCAACTGTGCTTGATTTTGCTCCTTTCTCACTCAGCCCGCCCCCCTGGCCCCTTTTAGCAAGGATTTGGGAAAATCCCCATTTTTGACTTTTTCGACACTACCGGCCCTGTCGTTTTTTTCAATTTTTGCCCACTTTGGAAAATCCTTCACAATTTTCACAAAACGCCCCAACTGTGCTTGATTTTGCTTGTTTTTCACTCAGCCCCCCCCCTCTGGTCTCTTTAAGCAAATTTTGTGAAAATCCCCATTTTTGACTTTTTCGACACTACCGGCCCTGTCGTTTTTTTCAAATTTTGCCCGGTTTGGAAAATCCTTCACAATTTTCACACAACGCCCCAACTGTGCTTGATTTTGCTCCTTTCTCACTCAGCCCGCCCCCCTGGCCCCCTTTTAGCAAGGATTTGGGAAAATCCCCATTTTTGACTTTTTCGACACTACCGGCCCTGTCGTTTTTTTCAAATTTTGCCCGGTTTGGAAAATCCTTCACAATTTTCCCAAAACGCCCCAACTGTGCTTGATTTTGCTCCTTTCTGACTCAGTCCGCCGCCCTGGCCCCTTTTAGCAAGGTTTGGGAAAATCCCCATTTTTGACTTTTTCGACACTACCGGCCCTGTCTTTTTTTTCAAATTTTGCCCGGTTTGGAAAATCCTTCACAATTTTCACAAAACGCCCCAACTGTGCTTGATTTTGCTCGTTTTTCAATAAGCCCGCCCCCTGGCCCCTTTTAGCAAGGATTTGGGAAAATCCCCATTTTTGACTTTTTCGACACTACCGGCCCTGTCGTTTTTTTCAAATTTTGCCCGGTTTGGAAAATCCTTCACAATTTTCCCAAAACGCCCCAACTGTGCTTGATTTTGCTCCTTTCTGACTCAGTCCGCCGCCCTGGCCCCTTTTAGCAAGGTTTGGGAAAATCCCCATTTTTGACTTTTTCGACACTACCGGCCCTGTCGTTTTTTTCAAATTTTGCCCACTTTGGAAAATCCTTCACAATTTTCACAAAACGCCCCAACTGTGCTTGATTTTGCTCGCTTTTTCAATCAGCCCGCCCCCCTGGCCCCTTTTAGCAAAAATTTGGGAAAATCCCCATTTTTGACTTTTTCGACACTACCGGCCCTGTCTTTTTTTTCAAATTTTGCCCGGTTTGGAAAATCCTTCACAATTTTCACACAACGCCCCAACTGTGCTTGATTTTGCTCGTTTTTCAATAAGCCCGCCCCCTGGCCCCTTTTAGCAAAGATTTGGGAAAATCCGCATTTTTGACTTTTTCGACACTACCGGCCCTGTCGTTTTTTTCAAATTTTGCCCGGTTTGGAAAATCCTTCACAATTTTCCCAAAACGCCCCAACTGTGCTTGATTTTGCTCCTTTCTGACTCAGTCCGCCCCCCTGGCCCCTTTTAGCAAGGTTTGGGAAAATCCCCATTTTTGACTTTTTCGACACTACCGGCCCTGTCGTTTTTTTCACTTTTTGCCCACTATGGAAAATCCTTCACAATTTTCACAAAACGCCCCAACTGTGCTTGATTTTGCTTGTTTTTCATTCAGCCCCCCCTCTGGCCTCTTTAAGCAAATTTTGTGAAAATCCCCATTTTTGACTTTTTCGACACTACCGGCCCTGTCTTTTTTTTTCAAATTTTGCCCGGTTTGGAAAATCCTTCACAATTTTCACACAACGCCCCAACTGTGCTTGATTTTGCTCCTTTCTCACTCAGCCCGCCCCCTGGTCCCTTTTAGCAAGGATTTGGGAAAATCCCCATTTTTGACTTTTTCGACACTACCGGCCCTGTCGTTTTTTTCAATTTTTGCCCACTTTGGAAAATCCTTCACAATTTTCACAAAACGCCCCAACTGTGCTTGATTTTGCTTGTTTTTCACTCAGCCCCCCCCTCTGGTCTCTTTAAGCAAATTTTGTGAAAATCCCCATTTTTGACTTTTTCGACACTACCGGCCCTGTCTTTTTTTTCAAATTTTGCCCGGTTTGGAAAATCCTTCACAATTTTCACACAACGCCCCAACTGTGCTTGATTTTGCTCCTTTCTCACTCAGCCCGCCCCCCTGGCACCTTTTAGCAAGGATTTGGGAAAATCCCCATTTTTGACTTTTTCGACACTACCGGCCCTGTCGTTTTTTTCAAATTTTGCCCGGTTTGGAAAATCCTTCACAATTTTCCCAAAACGCCCCAACTGTGCTTGATTTTGCTCCTTTCTTACTTAGTCCGCCCCCCTGGCCCCTTTTAGCAAGGTTTTGGAAAATCCCCATTTTGGACTTTTTCGACACTACCGGCCCTGTCGTTTTTTTCAATTTTTGCCCACTATGGAAAATCCTTCACAATTTTCACAAAACGCCCCAACTGTGCTTGATTTTGTTTGTTTTTCACTCAGCCCCCCCCCTCTGGCCCCTTTTAGCAAGGTTTGGGAAAATCCGCATTTTTGACTTTTTCGACACTACCGGCCCTGTCTTTTTTTTCAAATTTTGCCCGGTTTGGAAAATCCTTCACAATTTTCACACAACGCCCCAACTGTGCTTGATTTTGCTCCTTTCTCACTCAGCCCGCCCCCCTGGCCCCTTTTAGCAAGGATTTGGGAAAATCCCCATTTTTGACTTTTTCGACACTACCGGCCCTGTCGTTTTTTTCAATTTTTGCCCACTTTGGAAAATCCTTCACAATTTTCCCAAAACGCCCCAACTGTGCTTGATTTTGCTCCTTTCTGACTCAGTCCGCCCCCCTGGCCCGTTTTAGCAAGGTTTTGGAAAATCCCAATTTTTGACTTTTTCGACACTACCGGACCTGTCGTTTTTTTAAAAATTTGCCCGGTTTGGAAAATCCTTCACAATTTTCTCAAAACGCCCCAACTGTGCTTGATTTTGCTCCTTTCTTACTTAGTCCGCCCCCCTGGCCCCTTTTAGCAAGGTTTGGGAAAATCCGCATTTTTGACTTTTTCGACAGTACCGGCCCTGTCTTTTTTTTCAAATTTTGCCCGGTTTGGAAAATCCTTCACAATTTTCACACAACGCCCCAACTGTGCTTGATTTTGCTCCTTTCTCACTCAGCCCGCCCCCCTGGCCCCTTTTAGCAAGGATTTGGGAAAATCCCCATTTTTGACTTTTTCGACACTACCGGCCCTGTCGTTTTTTTCAAATTTTGCCCGGTTTGGAAAATCCTTCACAATTTTCCCAAAACGCCCCAACTGTGCTTGATTTTGCTCCTTTCTGACTCAGTCCGCCCCCCTGGCCCCTTTTAGCAAGGTTTGGGAAAATCCGCATTTTTGACTTTTTCGATAGTACCGGCCCTGTCGTTTTTTTCAATTTTTGCCCACTTTGGAAAATCCTTCACAATTTTCACACAACGCCCCAACTGTGCTTGATTTTGCTCCTTTCTCACTGAGCCCGCCCCCCTGGCCCCTTTTAGCAAGGATTTGGGAAAATCCCCATTTTTGACTTTTTCGACACTACCGGCCCTGTCGTTTTTTTCAAATTTTGCCCGGTTTGGAAAATCCTTCACAATTTTCCCAAAACGCCCCAACTGTGCTTGATTTTGCTCCTTTCTGACTCAGCCCGCCCCCTGGTCCCTTTTAGCAAGGTTTGGGAAAATCCCCATTTTTGACTTTTTCGACACTACCGGCCCTGTCGTTTTTTTCACTTTTTGCCCACTATGGAAAATCCTTCACAATTTTCACAAAACGCCCCAACTGTGCTTGATTTTGCTTGTTTTTCATTCAGCCCCCCCTCTGGCCTCTTTAAGCAAATTTTGTGAAAATCCCCATTTTTGACTTTTTCGACACTACCGGCCCTGTCTTTTTTTTTCAAATTTTGCCCGGTTTGGAAAATCCTTCACAATTTTCACACAACGCCCCAACTGTGCTTGATTTTGCTCCTTTCTCACTCAGCCCGCCCCCTGGTCCCTTTTAGCAAGGATTTGGGAAAATCCCCATTTTTGACTTTTTCGACACTACCGGCCCTGTCGTTTTTTTCAATTTTTGCCCACTTTGGAAAATCCTTCACAATTTTCACAAAACGCCCCAACTGTGCTTGATTTTGCTTGTTTTTCACTCAGCCCCCCCCTCTGGTCTCTTTAAGCAAATTTTGTGAAAATCCCCATTTTTGACTTTTTCGACACTACCGGCCCTGTCTTTTTTTTCAAATTTTGCCCGGTTTGGAAAATCCTTCACAATTTTCACACAACGCCCCAACTGTGCTTGATTTTGCTCCTTTCTCACTCAGCCCGCCCCCCTGGCACCTTTTAGCAAGGATTTGGGAAAATCCCCATTTTTGACTTTTTCGACACTACCGGCCCTGTCGTTTTTTTCAAATTTTGCCCGGTTTGGAAAATCCTTCACAATTTTCTCAAAACGCCCCAACTGTGCTTGATTTTGCTCCTTTCTTACTTAGTCCGCCCCCCTGGCCCCTTTTAGCAAGGTTTTGGAAAATCCCCATTTTGGACTTTTTCGACACTACCGGCCCTGTCGTTTTTTTCAATTTTTGCCCACTATGGAAAATCCTTCAAAATTTTCACAAAACGCCCCAACTGTGCTTGATTTTGCTCGTTTTTCAATAAGCCCGCCCCCTGGCCCCTTTTAGCAAAGATTTGGGAAAATCCACATTTTTGACTTTTTCGACACTACCGGACCTGTCGTTTTTTTCAAATTTTGCCCGGTTTGGAAAATCCTTCACAATTTTCTCAAAACGCCCCAACTGTGCTTGATTTTGCTCCTTTCTTACTTAGTCCGCCCCCCTGGCCCCTTTTAGCAAGGTTTGGGAAAATCCGCATTTTTGACTTTTTCGACAGTACCGGCCCTGTCTTTTTTTTCAAATTTTGCCCGGTTTGGAAAATCCTTCACAATTTTCACACAACGCCCCAACTGTGCTTGATTTTGCTCCTTTCTCACTCAGCCCGCCCCCCTGGCCCCTTTTAGCAAGGATTTGGGAAAATCCCCATTTTTGACTTTTTCGACACTACCGGCCCTGTCGTTTTTTTCAAATTTTGCCCGGTTTGGAAAATCCTTCACAATTTTCCCAAAACGCCCCAACTGTGCTTGATTTTGCTCCTTTCTGACTCTGTCCGCCCCCCTGGCCCCTTTTAGCAAGGTTTGGGAAAATCCCCATTTTTGACTTTTTCGACACTACCGGCCCTGTCTTTTTTTTTCAAATTTTACATGGTTTGGAAAATCCTTCACAATTTTCACAAAATGCCCCAACTGTGCTTGATTTTGCTTGTTTTTCACTCAGCCCCCCCCTCTGGCCTCTTTAAGCAAATTTTGTGAAAATCCCCATTTTTGACTTTTTCGACACTACCGGCCCTGTCTTTTTTTTCAAATTTTGCCCGGTTTGGAAAATCCTTCACAATTTTCACACAACGCCCCAACTGTGCTTGATTTTGCTCCTTTCTCACTCAGCCCGCCCCCCTGGCCCCTTTTAGCAAGGATTTGGGAAAATCCCCATTTTTGACTTTTTCGACACTACCGGCCCTGTCGTTTTTTTCAAATTTTGCCCGGTTTGGAAAATCCTTCACAATTTTCCCAAAACGCCCCAACTGTGCTTGATTTTGCTCCTTTCTGACTCAGTCCGCCCCCCTGGCCCCTTTTAGCAAGGTTTGGGAAAATCCCCATTTTTGACTTTTTCGACACTACCGGCCCTGTCTTTTTTTTCAAATTTTGCCCGGTTTGGAAAATCCTTCACAATTTTCCCAAAACGCCCCAACTGTGCTTGATTTTGCTCCTTTCTGACTCAGTCCGCCCCCCTGGCCCCTTTTAGCAAGGTTTGGGAAAATCCCCATTTTTGACTTTTTCGACACTACCGGCCCTGTCGTTTTTTTCAATTTTTGCCCACTATGGAAAATCCTTCACAATTTTCACAAAACGCCCCAACTGTGCTTGATTTTGCTTGTTTTTCACTCAGCCCCCCCCTCTGGTCTCTTTAAGCAAATTTTGTGAAAATCCCCATTTTTGACTTTTTCGACACTACCGGCCCTGTCTTTTTTTTCAAATTTTGCCCGGTTTGGAAAATCCCTCACAATTTTCACACAACGCCCCAACTGTGCTTGATTTTGCTCCTTTCTCACTCAGCCCGCCCCCCTGGCACCTTTTAGCAAGGATTTGGGAAAATCCCCATTTTTGACTTTTTCGACACTACCGGCCCTGTCGTTTTTTTCAAATTTTGCCCGGTTTGGAAAATCCTTCACAATTTTCCCAAAACGCCCCAACTGTGCTTGATTTTGCTCCTTTCTGACTCAGTCCGCCCCCCTGGCCCCTTTTAGCAAGGTTTGGGAAAATCCCCATTTTTGACTTTTTCGACACTACCGGCCCTGTCTTTTTTTTCAAATTTTGCCCGGTTTGGAAAATCCTTCACAATTTTCACACAACGCCCCAACTGTGCTTGATTTTGCTCCTTTCTCACTCAGCCCGCCCCCCTGGCCCCTTTTAGCAAGGATTTGGGAAAATCCCAATTTTTGACTTTTTCGACACTACCGGCCCTGTCGTTTTTTTCAAATTTTGCCCACTATGGAAAATCCTTCATTATTTTCACAAAACGCCCCAACTGTGCTTGATTTTGCTTGTTTTTCACTCAGCCCCCCCCCCCCTCTGGCCTCTTTAAGCAAATTTTGTGAAAATCCCCATTTTTGACTTTTTCGACACTACCGGCCCTGTCTTTTTTTTCAAATTTTGCCCGGTTTGGAAAATCCTTCACAATTTTCCCAAAACGCCCCAACTGTGCTTGATTTTGCTCCTTTCTGACTCAGTCCGCCCCCCTGGCCCCTTTTAGCAAGGTTTGGGAAAATCCCCATTTTTGACTTTTTCGACACTACCGGCCCTGTCTTTTTTTTCAAATTTTGCCCGGTTTGGAAAATCCTTCACAATTTTCCCAAAACGCCCCAACTGTGCTTGATTTTGCTCGTTTTTCAATAAGCCCGCCCCCTGGCCCCTTTTAGCAAAGATTTGGAAAAATCCACATTTTTGACTTTTTCGACACTACCGGACCTGTCGTTTTTTTCAAATTTTGCCCGGTTTGGAAAATCCTTCACAATTTTCTCAAAACGCCCCAACTGTGCTTGATTTTGCTCCTTTCTTACTTAGTCCGCCCCCCTGGCCCCTTTTAGCAAGGTTTGGGAAAATCCGCATTTTTGACTTTTTCGACAGTACAGGCCCTGTCGTTTTTTTCAATTTTTGCCCACTTTGGAAAATCCTTCACAATTTTCACACAACGCCCCAACTGTGCTTGATTTTGCTCCTTTCTCACTGAGCCCGCCCCCCTGGCCCCTTTTAGCAAGGATTTGGGAAAATCCCCATTTTTGACTTTTTCGACACTACCGGCCCTGTCGTTTTTTTCAAATTTTGCCCGGTTTGGAAAATCCTTCACAATTTTCCCAAAACGCCCCAACTGTGCTTGATTTTGCTCCTTTCTGACTCAGTCCGCCCCCCTGGCCCCTTTTAGCAAGGTTTGGGAAAATCCCCATTTTTTACTTTTTCGACACTACCGGCCCTGTCTTTTTTTTTCAAATTTTACCCGGTTTGGAAAATCCTTCACAATTTTCACAAAACGCCCCAACTGTGCTTGATTTTGCTCGTTTTTCAATAAGCCCGCCCCCTGGCCCCTTTTAGCAAAGATTTGGGAAAATCCACATTTTTGACTTTTTCGACACTACCGGACCTGTCGTTTTTTTCAAATTTTGCCCGGTTTGGAAAATCCTTCACAATTTTCTCAAAACGCCCCAACTGTGCTTGATTTTGCTCCTTTCTTACTTAGTCCGCCCCCCTGGCCCCTTTTAGCAAGGTTTGGGAAAATCCGCATTTTTGACTTTTTCGACAGTACCGGCCCTGTCTTTTTTTTCAAATTTTGCCCGGTTTGGAAAATCCTTCACAATTTTCACACAACGCCCCAACTGTGCTTGATTTTGCTCCTTTCTCACTCAGCCCGCCCCCCTGGCCCCTTTTAGCAAGGATTTGGGAAAATCCCCATTTTTGACTTTTTCGACACCTACCGGCCCTGTCGTTTTTTTCAAATTTTGCCCGGTTTGGAAAATCCTTCACAATTTTCCCAAAACGCCCCAACTATGCTTGATTTTGCTCCTTTCTGACTCAGCCCGCCCCCCTGGCCCCTTTTAGCAAGGTTTGGGAAAATCCCCATTTTTGACTTTTTCGACACTACCGGCCCTGTCGTTTTTTTCAATTTTTGCCCACTATGGAAAATCCTTCACAATTTTCACAAAACGCCCCAACTGTGCTTGATTTTGCTTGTTTTTCACTCAGCCCCCCCCTCTGGCCTATTTAAGCAAATTTTGTGAAAATCCCCATTTTTGACTTTTTCGACACTACCGGCCCTGTCTTTTTTTTCAAATTTTGCCCGGTTTGGAAAATCCTTCACAATTTTCACACAACGCCCCAACTGTGCTTGATTTTGCTCCTTTCTCACTCAGCCCGCCCCCCTGGCACCTTTTAGCAAGGATTTGGGAAAATCCCCATTTTTGACTTTTTCGACACTACCGGCCCTGTCGTTTTTTTCAAATTTTGCCCGGTTTGGAAAATCCTTCACAATTTTCCCAAAACGCCCCAACTGTGCTTGATTTTGCTCCTTTCTGACTCAGGTCCGCCCCCCTGGCCCCTTTTAGCAAGGTTTGGGAAAATCCCATTTTTGACTTTTTTCGACACTACCGGCCCTGTCTTTTTTTTTCAAATTTTACCCGGTTTGGAAAATCCTTCACAATTTTCACAAAACGCCCCAACTGTGCTTGATTTTGCTCGTTTTTCAATAAGCCCGCCCCCTGGCCCCTTTTAGCAAAGATTTGGGAAAATCCGCATTTTTAACTTTTTCGACACTACCGGCCCTGTCGTTTTTTTCAATTTTTGCCCTCTATGGAAAATCCTTCACAATTTTCCCAAAACGCCCCAACTGTGCTTGATTTTGCTTGTTTTTCACTCAGCCCCCCCCCTCTGACCTCTTTAAGCAAATTTTTATGAAAATCCCCATTTTTGACTTTTTCGACACTACCGGCCCTGTCTTTTTTTTCAAATTTTGCCCGGTTTGGAAAATCCTTCACAATTTTCACACAACGCCCCAACTCTGCTTGATTTTGCTCCTTTCTCACTCAGCCCGCCCCCTGGCCCCTTTTAGCAAGGATTTGGGAAAATCCCCATTTTTGACTTTTTCGACACTACCGGCCCTGTCGTTTTTTTCAAATTTTGCCCGGTTTGGAAAATCCTTCACAATTTTCCCAAAACGCCCCAACTGTGCTTGATTTTGCTCCTTTCTGACTCAGTCCGCCCCCCTGGCCCCTTTTAGCAAGGTTTGGGAAAATCCCCATTTTTGACTTTTTCGACACTACCGGCCCTGTTTTTTTTTTTCAAATTTTACCCGGTTTGGAAAATCCTTCACAATTTTCACAAAACGCCCCAACTGTGCTTGATTTTGCTCGTTTTTCAATAAGCCCGCCCCCTGGCCCCTTTTAGCAAAGATTTGGGAAAATCCACATTTTTGACTTTTTCGACACTACCGGACTTGTCGTTTTTTTCAAATTTTGCCCGGTTTGGAAAATCCTTCACAATTTTCCCAAAACGCCCCAACTGTGCTTGATTTTGCTCCTTTCTGACTCAGTCCGCCCCCCTGGCCCCTTTTAGCAAGGTTTGGGAAAATCCCCATTTTTGACTTTTTCGACACTACCGGCCCTGTCGTTTTTTTCAATTTTTGCCCACTATGGAAAATCCTTCACAATTTTCACAAAACGCCCCAACTGTGCTTGATTTTGCTTGTTTTTCACTCAGCCCCCCCCTCTGGCCTCTTTAAGCAAATTTTGTGAAAATCCCCATTTTTGACTTTTTCGACACTACCGGCCCTGTCTTTTTTTTCAAATTTTGCCCGGTTTGGAAAATCCTTCACAATTTTCACACAACGCCCCAACTGTGCTTGATTTTGCTCCTTTCTCACTCAGCCCGCCCCCCTGGCCCCTTTTAGCAAGGATTTGGGAAAATCCCCATTTTTGACTTTTTCGACACTACCGGCCCTGTCGTTTTTTTCAAATTTTGCCCGGTTTGGAAAATCCTTCACAATTTTCCCCAAAACGCCCCAACTGTGCTTGATTTTGCTCCTTTCTGACTCAGTCCGCCCCCCTGGCCCCTTTTAGCAAGGTTTGGGAAAATCCCCATTTTTTACTTTTTCGACACTACCGGCCCTGTCTTTTTTTTTCAAATTTTACCCGGTTTGGAAAATCCTTCACAATTTTCACAAAACGCCCCAACTGTGCTTGATTTTGCTCGTTTTTCAATAAGCCCGCCCCCTGGCCCCTTTTAGCAAAGATTTGGGAAAATCCACATTTTTGACTTTTTCGACACTACCGGACCTGTCGTTTTTTTCAAATTTTGCCCGGTTTGGAAAATCCTTCACAATTTTCTCAAAACGCCCCAACTGTGCTTGATTTTGCTCCTTTCTCACTCAGCCCGCCCCCCTGGCCCCTTTTAGCAAGGATTTGGGAAAATCCCCATTTTTGACTTTTTCGACACTACCGGCCCTGTTGTTTTTTTTCAAATTTTGCCCGGTTTAGAAAATCCTTCACAATTTTCCCAAAACGCCCCAACTGTGCTTGATTTTGCTCTTTTCTGACTCAGTCCGCCCCCCTGGCCCCTTTTAGCAAGGTTTGGGAAAATCCCCATTTTTGACTTTTTCGACACTACCGGCCCTGTCTTTTTTTTCAAATTTTGCCCGGTTTGGAAAATCCTTCACAATTTTCCCAAAACGCCCCAACTCTGCTTGATTTTGCTCCTTTCTGACTCAGTCCGCCCCCCTGGCCCCTTTTAGCAAGGTTTGGGAAAATCCCCATTTTTGACTTTTTCGACACTACCGGCCCTGTCGTTTTTTTCAATTTTTGCCCACTATGGAAAATCCTTCACAATTTTCACAAAACGCCCCAACTGTGCTTGATTTTGCTTGTTTTTCACTCAGCCCCCCCCTCTGGCCTCTTTAAGCAAATTTTGTGAAAATCACCATTTTTGACTTTTTCGACACTACCGGCCCTGTCTTTTTTTTCAAATTTTGCCCGGTTTGGAAAATCCTTCACAATTTTCCCAAAACGCCCCAACTGTGCTTGATTTGGCTCCTTTCTGACTCAGTCCGCCCCCCTGGCCCCTTTTAGCAAGGTTTGGGAAAATCCCCATTTTTGACTTTTTCGACACTACCGGCCCTGTCTTTTTTTTCAAATTTTGCCCGGTTTGGAAAATCCTTCACAATTTTCCCAAAACGCCCCAACTATGCTTGATTTTGCTCCTTTCTGACTCAGCCCGCCCCCCTGGCCCCTTTTAGCAAGGTTTGGGAAAATCCCCATTTTTGACTTTTTCGACACTACCGGCCCTGTCGTTTTTTTCAAATTTTGCCCACTTTGGAAAATCCTTCACAATTTTCCCAAAACGCCCCAACTGTGCTTGATTTTGCTCCTTTCTGACTCAGTCCGCCCCCCTGGCCCCTTTTAGCAAGGTTTGGGAAAATCCCCATTTTTGACTTTTTCGACACTACCGGCCCTGTCTTTTTTTTCAAATTTTACCCGGTTTGGAAAATCCTTCACAATTTTCCCAAAACGCCCCAACTGTGCTTGATTTGGCTCCTTTCTGACTCAGTCCGCCCCCCTGGCCCTTTTTAGCAAGGTTTGGGAAAATCCCCATTTTTGACTTTTTCGACACTACCGGCCCTGTCTTTTTTTTCAAATTTTGCCCGGTTCGGAAAATCCTTCACAATTTTCTCAAAACGCCCCAACTATACTTGATTTTGCTCCTTTCTGACTCAGCCCGCCCCCCTGGCCCCTTTTAGCAAATTTTGTGAAAATCCGCATTTTTGACTTTTTCGACACTACCGGCCCTGTCTTTTTTTTCAAATTTTGCCCGGTTTGGAAAATCCTTCACAATTTTCACACAACGCCCCAACTGTGCTTGATTTTGCTCCTTTCTCACTCAGCCCGCCCCCCTGGCCCCTTTTAGCAAGGATTTGGGAAAATCCCCATTTTTGACTTTTTCGACACTACCGGCCCTGTCGTTTTTTTCAAATTTTGCCCGGTTTGGAAAATCCTTCACAATTTTCACAAAACGCCCCAACTGTGCTTGATTTTGCTCGTTTTTCAATAAGCCCGCCCCCTGGCCCCTTTTAGCAAAGATTTGGGAAAATCCGCATTTTTAACTTTTTCGACACTACCGGCCCTGTCGTTTTTTTCAATTTTTGCCCTCTATGGAAAATCCTTCACAATTTTCCCAAAACGCCCCAACTGTGCTTGATTTTGCTTGTTTTTCACTCAGCCCCCCCCTCTGACCTCTTTAAGCAAATTTTTATGAAAATCCCCATTTTTGACTTTTTCGACACTACCGGCCCTGTCTTTTTTTTCAAATTTTGCCCGGTTTGGAAAATCCTTCACAATTTTCACACAACGCCCCAACTCTGCTTGATTTTGCTCCTTTCTCACTCAGCCCGCCCCCTGGCCCCTTTTAGCAAGGATTTGGGAAAATCCCCATTTTTGACTTTTTCGACACTACCGGCCCTGTCGTTTTTTTCAAATTTTGCCCGGTTTGGAAAATCCTTCACAATTTTCCCAAAACGCCCCAACTGTGCTTGATTTTGCTCCTTTCTGACTCAGTCCGCCCCCCTGGCCCCTTTTAGCAAGGTTTGGGAAAATCCCCATTTTTGACTTTTTCGACACTACCGGCCCTGTTTTTTTTTTTCAAATTTTACCCGGTTTGGAAAATCCTTCACAATTTTCACAAAACGCCCCAACTGTGCTTGATTTTGCTCGTTTTTCAATAAGCCCGCCCCCTGGCCCCTTTTAGCAAAGATTTGGGAAAATCCACATTTTTGACTTTTTCGACACTACCGGACTTGTCGTTTTTTTCAAATTTTGCCCGGTTTGGAAAATCCTTCACAATTTTCCCAAAACGCCCCAACTGTGCTTGATTTTGCTCCTTTCTGACTCAGTCCGCCCCCCTGGCCCCTTTTAGCAAGGTTTGGGAAAATCCCCATTTTTGACTTTTTCGACACTACCGGCCCTGTCGTTTTTTTCAATTTTTGCCCACTATGGAAAATCCTTCACAATTTTCACAAAACGCCCCAACTGTGCTTGATTTTGCTTGTTTTTCACTCAGCCCCCCCCTCTGGCCTCTTTAAGCAAATTTTGTGAAAATCCCCATTTTTGACTTTTTCGACACTACCGGCCCTGTCTTTTTTTTCAAATTTTGCCCGGTTTGGAAAATCCTTCACAATTTTCACACAACGCCCCAACTGTGCTTGATTTTGCTCCTTTCTGACTCAGTCCGCCCCCCTGGCCCCTTTTAGCAAGGTTTGGGAAAATCCCCATTTTTGACTTTTTCGACACTACCGGCCCTGTCTTTTTTTTCAAATTTTGCCCGGTTTGGAAAATCCTTCACAATTTTCTCAAAACGCCCCAACTGTGCTTGATTTTGCTCCTTTCTTACTTAGTCCGCCCCCCTGGCCCCTTTTAGCAAGGTTTGGGAAAATCCCCATTTTTGACTTTTTCGACACTACCGGCCCTGTCTTTTTTTTTCAAATTTTACCCGGTTTGGAAAATCCTTCACAATTTTCACAAAACGCCCCAACTGTGCTTGATTTTGCTCGTTTTTCAATCAGCCCGCCCCCTGGCCCCTTTTAGCAAAGATTTGGGAAAATCCGCATTTTTGACTTTTTCGACACTACCGGCCCTGTCGTTTTTTTCAAATTCTGCCCGGTTTGGAAAATCCTTCACAATTTTCCCACCATGCCCCAACTGTGCTTGATTTTGCTCCTTTCTGACTCAGTCCGCCCCCCTGGCCCCTTTTAGCAAGGTTTGGGAAAATCCCCATTTTTGACTTTTTCGACACTACCGGCCCTGTCTTTTTTTTCAAATTTTACCCGGTTTGGAAAATCCTTCACAATTTTCACAAAACGCCCCAACTGTGCTTGATTTTGTTTGTTTTTCACTCAGCCCCCCCCTCTGGCCCCTTTTAGCAAGGTTTGGGAAAATCCGCATTTTTGACTTTTTCGACACTACCGGCCCTGTCTTTTTTTTCAAATTTTGCCCGGTTTGGAAAATCCTTCACAATTTTCACACAACGCCCCAACTGTGATTGATTTTGCTCCTTTCTCACTCAGCCCGCCCCCCTGGCCCCTTTTAGCAAGGATTTGGGAAAATCCCCATTTTTGACTTTTTCGACACTACCGGCCCTGTCGTTTTTTTCAAATTTTGCCCGGTTTGGAAAATCCTTCACAATTTTCCCAAAACGCCCCAACTGTGCTTGATTTTGCTCCTTTCTTACTTAGTCCGCCCCCCTGGCCCCTTTTAGCAAGGTTTTGGAAAATCCCCATTTTGGACTTTTTCGACACTACCGGACCTGTCGTTTTTTTCAAATTTTGCCCGGTTTGGAAAATCCTTCACAATTTTCTCAAAACGCCCCAACTGTGCTTGATTTTGCTCCTTTCTGACTCAGCCCGCCCCCCTGGCCCCTTTTAGCAAGGTTTGGGAAAATCCCCATTTTTGACTTTTTCGACACTACCGGCCCTGTCTTTTTTTTTCAAATTTTACCCGGTTTGGAAAATCCTTCACAATTTTCACAAAACGCCCCAACTGTGCTTGATTTTGCTCGTTTTTCAATAAGCCCGCCCCCTGGCCCCTTTTAGCAAAGATTTGGGAAAATCCGCATTTTTGACTTTTTCGACACTACCGGCCCTGTCGTTTTTTTCAAATTTTGCCCGGTTTGGAAAATCCTTCACAATTTTCCCAAAACGCCCCAACTGTGCTTGATTTTGCTCCTTTCTGACTCAGTCCGCCCCCCTGGCCCCTTTTAGCAAGGTTTGGGAAAATCCCCATTTTTGACTTTTTCGACACTACCGGCCCTGTCGTTTTTTTCAAATTTTGCCCGGTTTGGAAAATCCTTCACAATTTTCCCAAAACGCCCCAACTGTGCTTGATTTTGCTCCTTTCTGACTCAGTCCGCCGCCCTGGCCCCTTTTAGCAAGGTTTGGGAAAATCCCCATTTTTGACTTTTTCGACACTACCGGCCCTGTCGTTTTTTTCAAATTTTGCCCACTTTGGAAAATCCTTCACAATTTTCCCAAAACGCCCCAACTGTGCTTGATTTTGCTCCTTTCTGACTCAGTCCGCCCCCCTGGCCCCTTTTAGCAAGGTTTGGGAAAATCCCCATTTTTGACTTTTTCGACACTACCGGCCCTGTCGTTTTTTTCAATTTTTGCCCACTATGGAAAATCCTTCACAATTTTCACAAAACGCCCCAACTGTGCTTGATTTTGCTTGTTTTTCACTCAGCCCCCCCCTCTGGCCTCTTTAAGCAAATTTTGTGAAAATCCCCATTTTTGACTTTTTCGACACTACCGGCCCTGTCTTTTTTTTCAAATTTTGCCCGGTTTGGAAAATCCTTCACAATTTTCACACAACGCCCCAACTGTGCTTGATTTTGCTCCTTTCTGACTCAGTCCGCCCCCCTGGCCCCTTTTAGCAAGGTTTGGGAAAATCCCCATTTTTGACTTTTTCGACACTACCGGCCCTGTCTTTTTTTTCAAATTTTGCCCGGTTTGGAAAATCCTTCACAATTTTCTCAAAACGCCCCAACTGTGCTTGATTTTGCTCCTTTCTTACTTAGTCCGCCCCCCTGGCCCCTTTTAGCAAGGTTTGGGAAAATCCCCATTTTTGACTTTTTCGACACTACCGGCCCTGTCTTTTTTTTTCAAATTTTACCCGGTTTGGAAAATCCTTCACAATTTTCACAAAACGCCCCAACTGTGCTTGATTTTGCTCGTTTTTCAATCAGCCCGCCCCCTGGCCCCTTTTAGCAAAGATTTGGGAAAATCCGCATTTTTGACTTTTTCGACACTACCGGCCCTGTCGTTTTTTTCAAATTCTGCCCGGTTTGGAAAATCCTTCACAATTTTCCCACCATGCCCCAACTGTGCTTGATTTTGCTCCTTTCTGACTCAGTCCGCCCCCCTGGCCCCTTTTAGCAAGGTTTGGGAAAATCCCCATTTTTGACTTTTTCGACACTACCGGCCCTGTCTTTTTTTTCAAATTTTACCCGGTTTGGAAAATCCTTCACAATTTTCACAAAACGCCCCAACTGTGCTTGATTTTGTTTGTTTTTCACTCAGCCCCCCCCTCTGGCCCCTTTTAGCAAGGTTTGGGAAAATCCGCAGTTTTGACTTTTTCGACACTACCGGCCCTGTCTTTTTTTTCAAATTTTGCCCGGTTTGGAAAATCCTTCACAATTTTCACACAACGCCCCAACTGTGATTGATTTTGCTCCTTTCTCACTCAGCCCGCCCCCCTGGCCCCTTTTAGCAAGGATTTGGGAAAATCCCCATTTTTGACTTTTTCGACACTACCGGCCCTGTCGTTTTTTTCAAATTTTGCCCGGTTTGGAAAATCCTTCACAATTTTCCCAAAACGCCCCAACTGTGCTTGATTTTGCTCCTTTCTTACTTAGTCCGCCCCCCTGGCCCCTTTTAGCAAGGTTTTGGAAAATCCCCATTTTGGACTTTTTCGACACTACCGGACCTGTCGTTTTTTTCAAATTTTGCCCGGTTTGGAAAATCCTTCACAATTTTCTCAAAACGCCCCAACTGTGCTTGATTTTGCTCCTTTCTGACTCAGCCCGCCCCCCTGGCCCCTTTTAGCAAGGTTTGGGAAAATCCCCATTTTTGACTTTTTCGACACTACCGGCCCTGTCTTTTTTTTTCAAATTTTACCCGGTTTGGAAAATCCTTCACAATTTTCACAAAACGCCCCAACTGTGCTTGATTTTGCTCGTTTTTCAATAAGCCCGCCCCCTGGCCCCTTTTAGCAAAGATTTGGGAAAATCCGCATTTTTGACTTTTTCGACACTACCGGCCCTGTCGTTTTTTTCAAATTTTGCCCGGTTTGGAAAATCCTTCACAATTTTCCCAAAACGCCCCAACTGTGCTTGATTTTGCTCCTTTCTGACTCAGTCCGCCCCCCTGGCCCCTTTTAGCAAGGTTTGGGAAAATCCCCATTTTTGACTTTTTCGACACTACCGGCCCTGTCGTTTTTTTCAAATTTTGCCCGGTTTGGAAAATCCTTCACAATTTTCCCAAAACGCCCCAACTGTGCTTGATTTTGCTCCTTTCTGACTCAGTCCGCCGCCCTGGCCCCTTTTAGCAAGGTTTGGGAAAATCCCCATTTTTGACTTTTTCGACACTACCGGCCCTGTCGTTTTTTTCAAATTTTGCCCACTTTGGAAAATCCTTCACAATTTTCCCAAAACGCCCCAACTGTGCTTGATTTTGCTCCTTTCTTACTTAGTCCGCCCCCCTGGCCCCTTTTAGCAAGGTTTTGGAAAATCCCCATTTTGGACTTTTTCGACACTACCGGCCCTGTCGTTTTTTTCAATTTTTGCCCACTATGGAAAATCCTTCACAATTTTCACAAAACGCCCCAACTGTGCTTGATTTTGTTTGTTTTTCACTCAGCCCCCCCCCTCTGGCCCCTTTTAGCAAGGTTTGGGAAAATCCGCATTTTTGACTTTTTCGACACTACCGGCCCTGTCTTTTTTTTCAAATTTTGCCCGGTTTGGAAAATCCTTCACAATTTTCACACAACGCCCCAACTGTGCTTGATTTTGCTCCTTTCTCACTCAGCCCGCCCCCCTGGCCCCTTTTAGCAAGGATTTGGGAAAATCCCCATTTTTGACTTTTTCGACACTACCGGCCCTGTCGTTTTTTTCAATTTTTGCCCACTTTGGAAAATCCTTCACAATTTTCCCAAAACGCCCCAACTGTGCTTGATTTTGCTCCTTTCTGACTCAGTCCGCCCCCCTGGCCCGTTTTAGCAAGGTTTTGGAAAATCCCAATTTTTGACTTTTTCGACACTACCGGACCTGTCGTTTTTTTAAAAATTTGCCCGGTTTGGAAAATCCTTCACAATTTTCTCAAAACGCCCCAACTGTGCTTGATTTTGCTCCTTTCTTACTTAGTCCGCCCCCCTGGCCCCTTTTAGCAAGGTTTGGGAAAATCCGCATTTTTGACTTTTTCGACAGTACCGGCCCTGTCTTTTTTTTCAAATTTTGCCCGGTTTGGAAAATCCTTCACAATTTTCACACAACGCCCCAACTGTGCTTGATTTTGCTCCTTTCTCACTCAGCCCGCCCCCCTGGCCCCTTTTAGCAAGGATTTGGGAAAATCCCCATTTTTGACTTTTTCGACACTACCGGCCCTGTCGTTTTTTTCAAATTTTGCCCGGTTTGGAAAATCCTTCACAATTTTCCCAAAACGCCCCAACTGTGCTTGATTTTGCTCCTTTCTGACTCAGTCCGCCCCCCTGGCCCCTTTTAGCAAGGTTTGGGAAAATCCGCATTTTTGACTTTTTCGATAGTACCGGCCCTGTCGTTTTTTTCAATTTTTGCCCACTTTGGAAAATCCTTCACAATTTTCACACAACGCCCCAACTGTGCTTGATTTTGCTCCTTTCTCACTGAGCCCGCCCCCCTGGCCCCTTTTAGCAAGGATTTGGGAAAATCCCCATTTTTTACTTTTTCGACACTACCGGCCCTGTCGTTTTTTTCAATTTTTGCCCACTATGGAAAATCCTTCAAAATTTTCACAAAACGCCCCAACTGTGCTTGATTTTGCTTGTTTTTCACTCAGCCCCCCCCTTTGGTCTCTTTAAGCAAATTTTGTGAAAATCCCCATTTTTGACTTTTTCGACACTACCGGCCCTGTCTTTTTTTTCAAATTTTGCCCGGTTTGGAAAATCCTTCACAATTTTCACACAACGCCCCAACTGTGCTTGATTTTGCTCCTTTCTCACTCAGCCCGCCCCCCTGGCTCCTTTTAGCAAGGATTTGGGAAAATCCCCATTTTTGACTTTTTCGACACTACCGGCCCTGTCGTTTTTTTCAAATTTTGCCCGGTTTGGAAAATCCTTCACAATTTTCCCAAAACGCCCCAACTGTGCTTGATTTTGCTCCTTTCTGACTCAGTCCGCCCCCCTGGCCCCTTTTAGCAAGGTTTGGGAAAATCCCCATTTTTGACTTTTTCGACACTACCGGCCCTGTCGTTTTTTTCACTTTTTGCCCACTATGGAAAATCCTTCACAATTTTCACAAAACGCCCCAACTGTGCTTGATTTTGCTTGTTTTTCATTCAGCCCCCCCTCTGGCCTCTTTAAGCAAATTTTTTGAAAATCCCCATTTTTGACTTTTTCGACACTACCGGCCCTGTCTTTTTTTTTCAAATTTTGCCCGGTTTGGAAAATCCTTCACAATTTTCACACAACGCCCCAACTGTGCTTGATTTTGCTCCTTTCTCACTCAGCCCGCCCCCTGGTCCCTTTTAGCAAGGATTTGGGAAAATCCCCATTTTTGACTTTTTCGACACTACCGGCCCTGTCGTTTTTTTCAATTTTTGCCCACTTTGGAAAATCCTTCACAATTTTCACAAAACGCCCCAACTGTGCTTGATTTTGCTTGTTTTTCACTCAGCCCCCCCCTCTGGTCTCTTTAAGCAAATTTTGTGAAAATCCCCATTTTTGACTTTTTCGACACTACCGGCCCTGTCTTTTTTTTCAAATTTTGCCCGGTTTGGAAAATCCTTCACAATTTTCACACAACGCCCCAACTGTGCTTGATTTTGCTCCTTTCTCACTCAGCCCGCCCCCCTGGCACCTTTTAGCAAGGATTTGGGAAAATCCCCATTTTTGACTTTTTCGACACTACCGGCCCTGTCGTTTTTTTCAAATTTTGCCCGGTTTGGAAAATCCTTCACAATTTTCCCAAAACGCCCCAACTGTGCTTGATTTTGCTCCTTTCTTACTTAGTCCGCCCCCCTGGCCCCTTTTAGCAAGGTTTTGGAAAATCCCCATTTTGGACTTTTTCGACACTACCGGCCCTGTCGTTTTTTTCAATTTTTGCCCACTATGGAAAATCCTTCACAATTTTCACAAAACGCCCCAACTGTGCTTGATTTTGTTTGTTTTTCACTCAGCCCCCCCCTCTGGCCCCTTTTAGCAAGGTTTGGGAAAATCCGCATTTTTGACTTTTTCGACACTACCGGCCCTGTCTTTTTTTTCAAATTTTGCCCGGTTTGGAAAATCCTTCACAATTTTCACACAACGCCCCAACTGTGCTTGATTTTGCTCCTTTCTCACTCAGCCCGCCCCCCTGGCCCCTTTTAGCAAGGATTTGGGAAAATCCCCATTTTTGACTTTTTCGACACTACCGGCCCTGTCGTTTTTTTCAATTTTTGCCCACTTTGGAAAATCCTTCACAATTTTCCCAAAACGCCCCAACTGTGCTTGATTTTGCTCCTTTCTGACTCAGTCCGCCCCCCTGGCCCGTTTTAGCAAGGTTTTGGAAAATCCCAATTTTTGACTTTTTCGACACTACCGGACCTGTCGTTTTTTTAAAAATTTGCCCGGTTTGGAAAATCCTTCACAATTTTCTCAAAACGCCCCAACTGTGCTTGATTTTGCTCCTTTCTTACTTAGTCCGCCCCCCTGGCCCCTTTTAGCAAGGTTTGGGAAAATCCGCATTTTTGACTTTTTCGACAGTACCGGCCCTGTCTTTTTTTTCAAATTTTGCCCGGTTTGGAAAATCCTTCACAATTTTCACACAACGCCCCAACTGTGCTTGATTTTGCTCCTTTCTCACTCAGCCCGCCCCCCTGGCCCCTTTTAGCAAGGATTTGGGAAAATCCCCATTTTTGACTTTTTCGACACTACCGGCCCTGTCGTTTTTTTCAAATTTTGCCCGGTTTGGAAAATCCTTCACAATTTTCCCAAAACGCCCCAACTGTGCTTGATTTTGCTCCTTTCTGACTCAGTCCGCCCCCCTGGCCCCTTTTAGCAAGGTTTGGGAAAATCCGCATTTTTGACTTTTTCGATAGTACCGGCCCTGTCGTTTTTTTCAATTTTTGCCCACTTTGGAAAATCCTTCACAATTTTCACACAACGCCCCAACTGTGCTTGATTTTGCTCCTTTCTCACTGAGCCCGCCCCCCTGGCCCCTTTTAGCAAGGATTTGGGAAAATCCCCATTTTTTACTTTTTCGACACTACCGGCCCTGTCGTTTTTTTCAATTTTTGCCCACTATGGAAAATCCTTCAAAATTTTCACAAAACGCCCCAACTGTGCTTGATTTTGCTTGTTTTTCACTCAGCCCCCCCCTTTGGTCTCTTTAAGCAAATTTTGTGAAAATCCCCATTTTTGACTTTTTCGACACTACCGGCCCTGTCTTTTTTTTCAAATTTTGCCCGGTTTGGAAAATCCTTCACAATTTTCACACAACGCCCCAACTGTGCTTGATTTTGCTCCTTTCTCACTCAGCCCGCCCCCCTGGCTCCTTTTAGCAAGGATTTGGGAAAATCCCCATTTTTGACTTTTTCGACACTACCGGCCCTGTCGTTTTTTTCAAATTTTGCCCGGTTTGGAAAATCCTTCACAATTTTCCCAAAACGCCCCAACTGTGCTTGATTTTGCTCCTTTCTGACTCAGTCCGCCCCCCTGGCCCCTTTTAGCAAGGTTTGGGAAAATCCCCATTTTTGACTTTTTCGACACTACCGGCCCTGTCGTTTTTTTCACTTTTTGCCCACTATGGAAAATCCTTCACAATTTTCACAAAACGCCCCAACTGTGCTTGATTTTGCTTGTTTTTCATTCAGCCCCCCCTCTGGCCTCTTTAAGCAAATTTTGTGAAAATCCCCATTTTTGACTTTTTCGACACTACCGGCCCTGTCTTTTTTTTTCAAATTTTGCCCGGTTTGGAAAATCCTTCACAATTTTCACACAACGCCCCAACTGTGCTTGATTTTGCTCCTTTCTCACTCAGCCCGCCCCCTGGTCCCTTTTAGCAAGGATTTGGGAAAATCCCCATTTTTGACTTTTTCGACACTACCGGCCCTGTCGTTTTTTTCAATTTTTGCCCACTTTGGAAAATCCTTCACAATTTTCACAAAACGCCCCAACTGTGCTTGATTTTGCTTGTTTTTCACTCAGCCCCCCCCTCTGGTCTCTTTAAGCAAATTTTGTGAAAATCCCCATTTTTGACTTTTTCGACACTACCGGCCCTGTCTTTTTTTTCAAATTTTGCCCGGTTTGGAAAATCCTTCACAATTTTCACACAACGCCCCAACTGTGCTTGATTTTGCTCCTTTCTCACTCAGCCCGCCCCCCTGGCACCTTTTAGCAAGGATTTGGGAAAATCCCCATTTTTGACTTTTTCGACACTACCGGCCCTGTCGTTTTTTTCAAATTTTGCCCGGTTTGGAAAATCCTTCACAATTTTCCCAAAACGCCCCAACTGTGCTTGATTTTGCTCCTTTCTTACTTAGTCCGCCCCCCTGGCCCCTTTTAGCAAGGTTTTGGAAAATCCCCATTTTGGACTTTTTCGACACTACCGGCCCTGTCGTTTTTTTCAATTTTTGCCCACTATGGAAAATCCTTCACAATTTTCACAAAACGCCCCAACTGTGCTTGATTTTGTTTGTTTTTCACTCAGCCCCCCCCTCTGGCCCCTTTTAGCAAGGTTTGGGAAAATCCGCATTTTTGACTTTTTCGACACTACCGGCCCTGTCTTTTTTTTCAAATTTTGCCCGGTTTGGAAAATCCTTCACAATTTTCACACAACGCCCCAACTGTGCTTGATTTTGCTCCTTTCTCACTCAGCCCGCCCCCCTGGCCCCTTTTAGCAAGGATTTGGGAAAATCCCCATTTTTGACTTTTTCGACACTACCGGCCCTGTCGTTTTTTTCAATTTTTGCCCACTTTGGAAAATCCTTCACAATTTTCCCAAAACGCCCCAACTGTGCTTGATTTTGCTCCTTTCTGACTCAGTCCGCCCCCCTGGCCCGTTTTAGCAAGGTTTTGGAAAATCCCAATTTTTGACTTTTTCGACACTACCGGACCTGTCGTTTTTTTAAAAATTTGCCCGGTTTGGAAAATCCTTCACAATTTTCTCAAAACGCCCCAACTGTGCTTGATTTTGCTCCTTTCTTACTTAGTCCGCCCCCCTGGCCCCTTTTAGCAAGGTTTGGGAAAATCCGCATTTTTGACTTTTTCGACAGTACCGGCCCTGTCTTTTTTTTCAAATTTTGCCCGGTTTGGAAAATCCTTCACAATTTTCACACAACGCCCCAACTGTGCTTGATTTTGCTCCTTTCTCACTCAGCCCGCCCCCCTGGCCCCTTTTAGCAAGGATTTGGGAAAATCCCCATTTTTGACTTTTTCGACACTACCGGCCCTGTCGTTTTTTTCAAATTTTGCCCGGTTTGGAAAATCCTTCACAATTTTCCCAAAACGCCCCAACTGTGCTTGATTTTGCTCCTTTCTGACTCAGTCCGCCCCCCTGGCCCCTTTTAGCAAGGTTTGGGAAAATCCGCATTTTTGACTTTTTCGATAGTACCGGCCCTGTCGTTTTTTTCAATTTTTGCCCACTTTGGAAAATCCTTCACAATTTTCACACAACGCCCCAACTGTGCTTGATTTTGCTCCTTTCTCACTGAGCCCGCCCCCCTGGCCCCTTTTAGCAAGGATTTGGGAAAATCCCCATTTTTTACTTTTTCGACACTACCGGCCCTGTCGTTTTTTTCAATTTTTGCCCACTATGGAAAATCCTTCAAAATTTTCACAAAACGCCCCAACTGTGCTTGATTTTGCTTGTTTTTCACTCAGCCCCCCCCTTTGGTCTCTTTAAGCAAATTTTGTGAAAATCCCCATTTTTGACTTTTTCGACACTACCGGCCCTGTCTTTTTTTTCAAATTTTGCCCGGTTTGGAAAATCCTTCACAATTTTCACACAACGCCCCAACTGTGCTTGATTTTGCTCCTTTCTCACTCAGCCCGCCCCCCTGGCTCCTTTTAGCAAGGATTTGGGAAAATCCCCATTTTTGACTTTTTCGACACTACCGGCCCTGTCGTTTTTTTCAAATTTTGCCCGGTTTGGAAAATCCTTCACAATTTTCCCAAAACGCCCCAACTGTGCTTGATTTTGCTCCTTTCTGACTCAGTCCGCCCCCCTGGCCCCTTTTAGCAAGGTTTGGGAAAATCCCCATTTTTGACTTTTTCGACACTACCGGCCCTGTCGTTTTTTTCACTTTTTGCCCACTATGGAAAATCCTTCACAATTTTCACAAAACGCCCCAACTGTGCTTGATTTTGCTTGTTTTTCATTCAGCCCCCCCTCTGGCCTCTTTAAGCAAATTTTGTGAAAATCCCCATTTTTGACTTTTTCGACACTACCGGCCCTGTCTTTTTTTTTCAAAATTTGCCCGGTTTGGAAAATCCTTCACAATTTTCACACAACGCCCCAACTGTGCTTGATTTTGCTCCTTTCTCACTCAGCCCGCCCCCTGGTCCCTTTTAGCAAGGATTTGGGAAAATCCCCATTTTTGACTTTTTCGACACTACCGGCCCTGTCGTTTTTTTCAATTTTTGCCCACTTTGGAAAATCCTTCACAATTTTCACAAAACGCCCCAACTGTGCTTGATTTTGCTTGTTTTTCACTCAGCCCCCCCCTCTGGTCTCTTTAAGCAAATTTTGTGAAAATCCCCATTTTTGACTTTTTCGACACTACCGGCCCTGTCTTTTTTTTCAAATTTTGCCCGGTTTGGAAAATCCTTCACAATTTTCACACAACGCCCCAACTGTGCTTGATTTTGCTCCTTTCTCACTCAGCCCGCCCCCCTGGCACCTTTTAGCAAGGATTTGGGAAAATCCCCATTTTTGACTTTTTCGACACTACCGGCCCTGTCGTTTTTTTCAAATTTTGCCCGGTTTGGAAAATCCTTCACAATTTTCCCAAAACGCCCCAACTGTGCTTGATTTTGCTCCTTTCTTACTTAGTCCGCCCCCCTGGCCCCTTTTAGCAAGGTTTTGGAAAATCCCCATTTTGGACTTTTTCGACACTACCGGCCCTGTCGTTTTTTTCAATTTTTGCCCACTATGGAAAATCCTTCACAATTTTCACAAAACGCCCCAACTGTGCTTGATTTTGTTTGTTTTTCACTCAGCCCCCCCCTCTGGCCCCTTTTAGCAAGGTTTGGGAAAATCCGCATTTTTGACTTTTTCGACACTACCGGCCCTGTCTTTTTTTTCAAATTTTGCCCGGTTTGGAAAATCCTTCACAATTTTCCCAAAACGCCCCAACTGTGCTTGATTTTGCTCCTTTCTGACTCAGTCCGCCCCCCTGGCCCGTTTTAGCAAGGTTTTGGAAAATCCCAATTTTTGACTTTTTCGACACTACCGGACCTGTCGTTTTTTTAAAAATTTGCCCGGTTTGGAAAATCCTTCACAATTTTCTCAAAACGCCCCAACTGTGCTTGATTTTGCTCCTTTCTTACTTAGTCCGCCCCCCTGGCCCCTTTTAGCAAGGTTTGGGAAAATCCGCATTTTTGACTTTTTCGACAGTACCGGCCCTGTCTTTTTTTTCAAATTTTGCCCGGTTTGGAAAATCCTTCACAATTTTCACACAACGCCCCAACTGTGCTTGATTTTGCTCCTTTCTCACTCAGCCCGCCCCCCTGGCCCCTTTTAGCAAGGATTTGGGAAAATCCCCATTTTTGACTTTTTCGACACTACCGGCCCTGTCGTTTTTTTCAAATTTTGCCCGGTTTGGAAAATCCTTCACAATTTTCCCAAAACGCCCCAACTGTGCTTGATTTTGCTCCTTTCTGACTCAGTCCGCCCCCCTGGCCCCTTTTAGCAAGGTTTGGGAAAATCCGCATTTTTGACTTTTTCGATAGTACCGGCCCTGTCGTTTTTTTCAATTTTTGCCCACTTTGGAAAATCCTTCACAATTTTCACACAACGCCCCAACTGTGCTTGATTTTGCTCCTTTCTCACTGAGCCCGCCCCCCTGGCCCCTTTTAGCAAGGATTTTGGAAAATCCCCATTTTGGACTTTTTCGACACTACCGGCCCTGTCGTTTTTTTCAATTTTTGCCCACTATGGAAAATCCTTCACAATTTTCACAAAACGCCCCAACTGTGCTTGATTTTGTTTGTTTTTCACTCAGCCCCCCCCTCTGGCCCCTTTTAGCAAGGTTTGGGAAAATCCGCATTTTTGACTTTTTCGACACTACCGGCCCTGTCTTTTTTTTCAAATTTTGCCCGGTTTGGAAAATCCTTCACAATTTTCCCAAAACGCCCCAACTGTGCTTGATTTTGCTCCTTTCTGACTCAGTCCGCCCCCCTGGCCCGTTTTAGCAAGGTTTTGGAAAATCCCAATTTTTGACTTTTTCGACACTACCGGACCTGTCGTTTTTTTAAAAATTTGCCCGGTTTGGAAAATCCTTCACAATTTTCTCAAAACGCCCCAACTGTGCTTGATTTTGCTCCTTTCTTACTTAGTCCGCCCCCCTGGCCCCTTTTAGCAAGGTTTGGGAAAATCCGCATTTTTGACTTTTTCGACAGTACCGGCCCTGTCTTTTTTTTCAAATTTTGCCCGGTTTGGAAAATCCTTCACAATTTTCACACAACGCCCCAACTGTGCTTGATTTTGCTCCTTTCTCACTCAGCCCGCCCCCCTGGCCCCTTTTAGCAAGGATTTGGGAAAATCCCCATTTTTGACTTTTTCGACACTACCGGCCCTGTCGTTTTTTTCAAATTTTGCCCGGTTTGGAAAATCCTTCACAATTTTCCCAAAACGCCCCAACTGTGCTTGATTTTGCTCCTTTCTGACTCAGTCCGCCCCCCTGGCCCCTTTTAGCAAGGTTTGGGAAAATCCGCATTTTTGACTTTTTCGATAGTACCGGCCCTGTCGTTTTTTTCAATTTTTGCCCACTTTGGAAAATCCTTCACAATTTTCACACAACGCCCCAACTGTGCTTGATTTTGCTCCTTTCTCACTGAGCCCGCCCCCCTGGCCCCTTTTAGCAAGGATTTGGGAAAATCCCCATTTTTTACTTTTTCGACACTACCGGCCCTGTCGTTTTTTTCAATTTTTGCCCACTATGGAAAATCCTTCAAAATTTTCACAAAACGCCCCAACTGTGCTTGATTTTGCTTGTTTTTCACTCAGCCCCCCCCTCTGGCCTCTTTAAGCAAATTTATTGAAAATCCCCATTTTTGACTTTTTCGACACTACCGGCCCTGTCTTTTTTTTCAAATTTTGCCCGGTTTGGAAAATCCTTCACAATTTTCACACAACGCCCCAACTGTGCTTGATTTTGCTCCTTTCTCACTCAGCCCGCCCCCCTTTCACCTTTTGGCAAGGATTTGGGAAAATCCCCATTTTTGACTTTTTCGACACTACCGGCCCTGTCGTTTTTTTCAAATTTTGCCCGGTTTGGAAAATCCTTCACAATTTTCACACAACGCCCCAACTGTGCTTGTTTTGCTCCTTTCTCACTCAGCCCGCCCCCCTGGCCCCTTTTAGCAAGGATTTGGGAAAATCCCCATTTTTGACTTTTTCTACACTACCGGCCCTGTCGTTTTTTTCAATTTTTGCCCACTATGGAAAATCCTTCACAATTTTCACAAAACGCCCCAACTGTGCTTGATTTTGCTTGTTTTTCACTCAGCCCCCCCCTCTGGCCTCTTTAAGCAAATTTTGTGAAAATCCCCATTTTTGACTTTTTCGACACTACCGGCCCTGTCTTTTTTTTTCAAATTTTGCCCGGTTTGGAAAATCCTTCACAATTTTCACACAACGCCCCAACTGTGCTTGATTTTGCTCCTTTCTGACTCAGTCCGCCCCCCTGGCCCCTTTTAGCAAGGTTTGGGAAAATCCCCATTTTTGACTTTTTCGACACTACTGGCCCTGTCTTTTTTTTTCAAATTTTACCCGGTTTGGAAAATCCTTCACAATTTTCACAAAACGCCCCAACTGTGCTTGATTTTGCTCGTTTTTCAATAAGCCCGCCCCCTGGCCCCTTTTAGCAAAGATTTGGGAAAATCCACATTTTTGACTTTTTCGACACTACCGGCCCTGTCTTTTTTTTCAAATTTTGCCCGGTTTGGAAAATCCTTCACAATTTTCTCAAAACGCCCCAACTGTGCTTGATTTTGCTCCTTTCTTACTTAGTCCGCCCCCCTGGCCCCTTTTAGCAAGGTTTGGGAAAATCCGCATTTTTGACTTTTTCGACAGTACCGGCCCTGTCGTTTTTTTCAATTTTTGCCCACTTTGGAAAATCCTTCACAAT
Organism: Scomber scombrus; assembly: GCF_963691925.1. Classification (NCBI taxonomy): domain Eukaryota; kingdom Metazoa; phylum Chordata; class Actinopteri; order Scombriformes; family Scombridae; genus Scomber; species Scomber scombrus. The sequence continues at coordinate 6,980 of NW_026910390.1, read as the reverse complement.
TTTCACACAACGCCCCAACTGTGCTTGATTTTGCTCCTTTCTCACTGAGCCCGCCCCCCTGGCCCCTTTTAGCAAGGATTTGGGAAAATCCCCATTTTTTACTTTTTCGACACTACCGGCCCTGTCGTTTTTTTCAATTTTTGCCCACTATGGAAAATCCTTCAAAATTTTCACAAAACGCCCCAACTGTGCTTGATTTTGCTTGTTTTTCACTCAGCCCCCCCCCTCTGGTCTCTTTAAGCAAATTTTGTGAAAATCCCCATTTTTGACTTTTTCGACACTACCGGCCCTGTCTTTTTTTTCAAATTTTGCCCGGTTTGGAAAATCCTTCACAATTTTCACACAACGCCCCAACTGTGCTTGATTTTGCTCCTTTCTCACTCAGCCCGCCCCCCTGGCTCCTTTTAGCAAGGATTTGGGAAAATCCCCATTTTTGACTTTTTCGACACTACCGGCCCTGTCGTTTTTTTCAAATTTTGCCCGGTTTGGAAAATCCTTCACAATTTTCCCAAAACGCCCCAACTGTGCTTGATTTTGCTCCTTTCTGACTCAGTCCGCCCCCCTGGCCCCTTTTAGCAAGGTTTGGGAAAATCCGCATTTTTGACTTTTTCGATAGTACCGGCCCTGTCGTTTTTTTCAATTTTTGCCCACTTTGGAAAATCCTTCACAATTTTCACACAACGCCCCAACTGTGCTTGATTTTGCTCCTTTCTCACTGAGCCCGCCCCCCTGGCCCCTTTTAGCAAGGATTTGGGAAAATCCCCATTTTTTACTTTTTCGACACTACCGGCCCTGTCGTTTTTTTCAATTTTTGCCCACTATGGAAAATCCTTCAAAATTTTCACAAAACGCCCCAACTGTGCTTGATTTTGCTTGTATTTCACTCAGCCCCCCCCTCTGGTCTCTTTAAGCAAATTTTGTGAAAATCCCCATTTTTGACTTTTTCGACACTACCGGCCCTGTCTTTTTTTTCAAATTTTGCCCGGTTTGGAAAATCCTTCACAATTTTCACACAACGCCCCAACTGTGCTTGATTTTGCTCCTTTCTCACTCAGCCCGCCCCCCTGGCTCCTTTTAGCAAGGATTTGGGAAAATCCCCATTTTTGACTTTTTCGACACTACCGGCCCTGTCGTTTTTTTCAAATTTTGCCCGGTTTGGAAAATCCTTCACAATTTTCCCAAAACGCCCCAACTGTGCTTGATTTTGCTCCTTTCTGACTCAGTCCGCCCCCCTGGCCCCTTTTAGCAAGGTTTGGGAAAATCCCCATTTTTTACTTTTTCGACACTACCGGCCCTGTCTTTTTTTTTCAAATTTTACCCGGTTTGGAAAATCCTTCACAATTTTCACAAAACGCCCCAACTGTGCTTGATTTTGCTCGTTTTTCAATAAGCCCGCCCCCTGGCCCCTTTTAGCAAAGATTAGGGAAAATCCACATTTTTGACTTTTTCGACACTACCGGACCTGTCGTTTTTTTCAAATTTTGCCCGGTTTGGAAAACCCTTCACAATTTTCTCAAAACGCCCCAACTGTGCTTGATTTTGCTCCTTTCTTACTTAGTCCGCCCCCCTGATCCCTTTTAGCAAGGTTTGGGAAAATCCGCATTTTTGACTTTTTCGACAGTACCGGCCCTGTCTTTTTTTTCAAATTTTGCCCGGTTTGGAAAATCCTTCACAATTTTCACACAACGCCCCAACTGTGCTTGATTTTGCTCCTTTCTCACTCAGCCCGCCCCCCTGGCCCCTTTTAGCAAGGATTTGGGAAAATCCCCATTTTTGACTTTTTCGACACTACCGGCCCTGTCGTTTTTTTCAAATTTTGCCCGGTTTGGAAAATCCTTCACAATTTTCCCAAAACGCCCCAACTGTGCTTGATTTTGCTCCTTTCTGACTCAGTCCGCCCCCCTGGCCCCTTTTAGCAAGGTTTGGGAAAATCCCCATTTTTGACTTTTTCGACACTATCTGACCTGTCGTTTTTTTCAAATTTTGCCCGGTTTGGAAAATCCTTCACAATTTTCTCAAAACGCCCCAACTGTGCTTGATTTTGCTCATTTCTGACTCAGTCCGCCCCCCTGGCCCGTTTTAGCAAGGTTTGGGAAAATCCGCATTTTTGACTTTTTCGACACTACCGGACCTGTCGTTTTTTTCAAATTTTGCCCGGTTTGGAAAATCCTTCACAATTTTCTCAAAACGCCCCAACTGTGCTTGATTTTGCTCGCTTTTTCAATCAGGCCGCCCCCCTGGCCCCTTTTAGCAAAAATTTGGGAAAATCCCCATTTTTGACTTTTTCGACACTACCGGCCCTTTCGTTTTTTTCAAATTTTGCCCGGTTTGGAAAATCCTTCACAATTTTCCCAAAACGCCCCAACTGTGCTTGATTTTGCTCCTTTCTCACTGAGCCCGCCCCCCTGGCCCCTTTTAGCAAGGATTTGGGAAAATCCCCATTTTTTACTTTTTCGACACTACCGGCCCTGTCGTTTTTTTCAAATTTTGCCCGGTTTGGAAAATCCTTCACAATTTTCCCAAAACGCCCCAACTGTGCTTGATTTTGCTCCTTTCTGACTCAGTCCGCCCCCCTGGCCCCTTTTAGCAAGGTTTGGGAAAATCCGCATTTTTGACTTTTTCGATAGTACCGGCCCTGTCGTTTTTTTCAATTTTTGCCCACTTTGGAAAATCCTTCACAATTTTCACACAACGCCCCAACTGTGCTTGATTTTGCTCCTTTCTCACTGAGCCCGCCCCCCTGGCCCCTTTTAGCAAGGATTTGGGAAAATCCCCATTTTTTACTTTTTCGACACTACCGGCCCTGTCGTTTTTTTCAATTTTTGCCCACTATGGAAAATCCTTCAAAATTTTCACAAAACGCCCCAACTGTGCTTGATTTTGCTTGTATTTCACTCAGCCCCCCCCTCTGTTCTCTTTAAGCAAATTTTGTGAAAATCCCCATTTTTGACTTTTTCGACACTACCGGCCCTGTCTTTTTTTTCAAATTTTGCCCGGTTTGGAAAATCCTTCACAATTTTCACACAACGCCCCAACTGTGCTTGATTTTGCTCCTTTCTCACTCAGCCCGCCCCCCTGGCTCCTTTTAGCAAGGATTTGGGAAAATCCCCATTTTTGACTTTTTCGACACTACCGGCCCTGTCGTTTTTTTCAAATTTTGCCCGGTTTGGAAAATCCTTCACAATTTTCCCAAAACGCCCCAACTGTGCTTGATTTTGCTCCTTTCTGACTCAGTCCGCCCCCCTGGCCCCTTTTAGCAAGGTTTGGGAAAATCCCCATTTTTTACTTTTTCGACACTACCGGCCCTGTCTTTTTTTTTCAAATTTTACCCGGTTTGGAAAATCCTTCACAATTTTCACAAAACGCCCCAACTGTGCTTGATTTTGCTCGTTTTTCAATAAGCCCGCCCCCTGGCCCCTTTTAGCAAAGATTAGGGAAAATCCACATTTTTGACTTTTTCGACACTACCGGACCTGTCGTTTTTTTCAAATTTTGCCCGGTTTGGAAAACCCTTCACAATTTTCTCAAAACGCCCCAACTGTGCTTGATTTTGCTCCTTTCTTACTTAGTCCGCCCCCCTGATCCCTTTTAGCAAGGTTTGGGAAAATCCGCATTTTTGACTTTTTCGACAGTACCGGCCCTGTCTTTTTTTTCAAATTTTGCCCGGTTTGGAAAATCCTTCACAATTTTCACACAACGCCCCAACTGTGCTTGATTTTGCTCCTTTCTCACTCAGCCCGCCCCCCTGGCCCCTTTTAGCAAGGATTTGGGAAAATCCCCATTTTTGACTTTTTCGACACTACCGGCCCTGTCGTTTTTTTCAAATTTTGCCCGGTTTGGAAAATCCTTCACAATTTTCCCAAAACGCCCCAACTGTGCTTGATTTTGCTCCTTTCTGACTCAGTCCGCCCCCCTGGCCCCTTTTAGCAAGGTTTGGGAAAATCCCCATTTTTGACTTTTTCGACACTATCTGACCTGTCGTTTTTTTCAAATTTTGCCCGGTTTGGAAAATCCTTCACAATTTTCTCAAAACGCCCCAACTGTGCTTGATTTTGCTCATTTCTGACTCAGTCCGCCCCCCTGGCCCGTTTTAGCAAGGTTTGGGAAAATCCGCATTTTTGACTTTTTCGACACTACCGGACCTGTCGTTTTTTTCAAATTTTGCCCGGTTTGGAAAATCCTTCACAATTTTCTCAAAACGCCCCAACTGTGCTTGATTTTGCTCGCTTTTTCAATCAGGCCGCCCCCCTGGCCCCTTTTAGCAAAAATTTGGGAAAATCCCCATTTTTGACTTTTTCGACACTACCGGCCCTTTCGTTTTTTTCAAATTTTGCCCGGTTTGGAAAATCCTTCACAATTTTCCCAAAACGCCCCAACTGTGCTTGATTTTGCTCCTTTCTCACTGAGCCCGCCCCCCTGGCCCCTTTTAGCAAGGATTTGGGAAAATCCCCATTTTTTACTTTTTCGACACTACCGGCCCTGTCGTTTTTTTCAATTTTTGCCCACTATGGAAAATCCTTCAAAATTTTCACAAAACGCCCCAACTGTGCTTGATTTTGCTTGTTTTTCACTCAGCCCCCCCCTCTGGCCTCTTTAAGCAAATTTATTGAAAATCCCCATTTTTGACTTTTTCGACACTACCGGCCCTGTCTTTTTTTTCAAATTTTGCCCGGTTTGGAAAATCCTTCACAATTTTCACACAACGCCCCAACTGTGCTTGATTTTGCTCCTTTCTCACTCAGCCCGCCCCCCTGTCACCTTTTGGCAAGGATTTGGGAAAATCCCCATTTTTGACTTTTTCGACACTACCGGCCCTGTCGTTTTTTTCAAATTTTGCCCGGTTTGGAAAATCCTTCACAATTTTCACACAACGCCCCAACTGTGCTTGTTTTGCTCCTTTCTCACTCAGCCCGCCCCCCTGGCCCCTTTTAGCAAGGATTTGGGAAAATCCCCATTTTTGACTTTTTCTACACTACCGGCCCTGTCGTTTTTTTCAATTTTTGCCCACTATGGAAAATCCTTCACAATTTTCACAAAACGCCCCAACTGTGCTTGATTTTGCTTGTTTTTCACTCAGCCCCCCCCTCTGGCCTCTTTAAGCAAATTTTGTGAAAATCCCCATTTTTGACTTTTTCGACACTACCGGCCCTGTCTTTTTTTTTTCAAATTTTGCCCGGTTTGGAAAATCCTTCACAATTTTCACACAACGCCCCAACTGTGCTTGATTTTGCTCCTTTCTGACTCAGTCCGCCCCCCTGGCCCCTTTTAGCAAGGTTTGGGAAAATCCCCATTTTTGACTTTTTCGACACTACTGGCCCTGTCTTTTTTTTTCAAATTTTACCCGGTTTGGAAAATCCTTCACAATTTTCACAAAACGCCCCAACTGTGCTTGATTTTGCTCGTTTTTCAATAAGCCCGCCCCCTGGCCCCTTTTAGCAAAGATTTGGGAAAATCCACATTTTTGACTTTTTCGACACTACCGGCCCTGTCTTTTTTTTCAAATTTTGCCCGGTTTGGAAAATCCTTCACAATTTTCTCAAAACGCCCCAACTGTGCTTGATTTTGCTCCTTTCTTACTTAGTCCGCCCCCCTGGCCCCTTTTAGCAAGGTTTGGGAAAATCCGCATTTTTGACTTTTTCGACAGTACCGGCCCTGTCGTTTTTTTCAATTTTTGCCCACTTTGGAAAATCCTTCACAATTTTCACACAACGCCCCAACTGTGCTTGATTTTGCTCCTTTCTCACTGAGCCCGCCCCCCTGGCCCCTTTTAGCAAGGATTTGGGAAAATCCCCATTTTTTACTTTTTCGACACTACCGGCCCTGTCGTTTTTTTCAATTTTTGCCCACTATGGAAAATCCTTCAAAATTTTCACAAAACGCCCCAACTGTGCTTGATTTTGCTTGTTTTTCACTCAGCCCCCCCCCTCTGGTCTCTTTAAGCAAATTTTGTGAAAATCCCCATTTTTGACTTTTTCGACACTACCGGCCCTGTCTTTTTTTTCAAATTTTGCCCGGTTTGGAAAATCCTTCACAATTTTCACACAACGCCCCAACTGTGCTTGATTTTGCTCCTTTCTCACTCAGCCCGCCCCCCTGGCTCCTTTTAGCAAGGATTTGGGAAAATCCCCATTTTTGACTTTTTCGACACTACCGGCCCTGTCGTTTTTTTCAAATTTTGCCCGGTTTGGAAAATCCTTCACAATTTTCCCAAAACGCCCCAACTGTGCTTGATTTTGCTCCTTTCTGACTCAGTCCGCCCCCCTGGCCCCTTTTAGCAAGGTTTGGGAAAATCCGCATTTTTGACTTTTTCGATAGTACCGGCCCTGTCGTTTTTTTCAATTTTTGCCCACTTTGGAAAATCCTTCACAATTTTCACACAACGCCCCAACTGTGCTTGATTTTGCTCCTTTCTCACTGAGCCCGCCCCCCTGGCCCCTTTTAGCAAGGATTTGGGAAAATCCCCATTTTTTACTTTTTCGACACTACCGGCCCTGTCGTTTTTTTCAATTTTTGCCCACTATGGAAAATCCTTCAAAATTTTCACAAAACGCCCCAACTGTGCTTGATTTTGCTTGTATTTCACTCAGCCCCCCCCCTCTGGTCTCTTTAAGCAAATTTTGTGAAAATCCCCATTTTTGACTTTTTCGACACTACCGGCCCTGTCTTTTTTTTCAAATTTTGCCCGGTTTGGAAAATCCTTCACAATTTTCACACAACGCCCCAACTGTGCTTGATTTTGCTCCTTTCTCACTCAGCCCGCCCCCCTGGCTCCTTTTAGCAAGGATTTGGGAAAATCCCCATTTTTGACTTTTTCGACACTACCGGCCCTGTCGTTTTTTTCAAATTTTGCCCGGTTTGGAAAATCCTTCACAATTTTCCCAAAACGCCCCAACTGTGCTTGATTTTGCTCCTTTCTGACTCAGTCCGCCCCCCTGGCCCCTTTTAGCAAGGTTTGAATAAGCCCGCCCCCTGGCCCTTTT
>NW_026910389.1:0-3000 GCF_963691925.1 Scomber scombrus | reverse complement strand
TTGGGCCCACTAAGGACACACTTTGGGCCCTCAGCTTATATAATAGATGTCACTGACTAACAATGGGCCAAGAGAATCCCTATAACACATGCAAAAGCTACTTCAAGAAATCAGAATTCATTATAAAAGCACACAACTGATAATCAATATGATATAATGCAACAAAATAACCACAACACAATATAACACAGGCCTAAAAATCTCAACAATAAAACTATAAACATTTAAAACAACAATGAAACCTTCAAGGCAACAAGGCAGGAACAGAGACCTGTTGTATGGTGGAGCATCTTAAACCTGAAACATTTATTAGGTTAGTGTGAGCACAACTGATACAGGATGAAATGTGAGTTTGTTTTCGCCTTAGTCTCTTGCATTTGGGTCCACCTGCTCCGCTCTCCTTAATACAAGTTAAATAATTGTAAAGCTGTGATTCTTATTAAAAATGTTTTGCAGAACATTTCTGCCTGTTGAAATATGGGGTTGTGAAATAGTATCTTTGTGCACTTTGTCTCCACTCTTTCTGAGAACATCTCAGTGACCCAATGGATGGATGATGTGGTGAGCAGTGTTGAGATGCATCCTTTAACACACTCTGGAGACGACCCCAGATGATATCCCACTGACCCGAAATCTCCCTCATTAACTCATTCAACTTCCTGTTTTACCAACTGAATTATTAAATTTATTGTACTTCCTCTTATACACATGTTTTATGTTGTGAACATTACTTTATTTCAATGTGTTAGAACAGCCTGTCCATCCTCTGTCGGCACTTTGTTTCTCTCTGGCACCTCATGTCTTCTTTAATGAGCTCAGCAAGCTCATCCCTCCCTCTGTTGATTGGCACTGGCTGGTTTTCCTTCTCTGGTTGGCTGTCCTTGTCCTCTTCCTCCTCCTCCTCCTCCTCCTCCTCCTCCTCCTCCTCCTCCTCCTCCTCTTCCTCCTCCTCCTCCTCCTCCTCCTCCTCCTCCTCCTCCTCCTCCAGGTCATCCACTGTTGTACTTGGTCCTTGTGTGTCCTCAGGTTTGGAGGCAATAAGGCCAACCTCTCATCCATGAGGACAAACCACAGTCAAGTCCCACTCATGTCCTCACCTGAACCTGGACACTTGCAATCTTAAGGCAGAAGAAATCAATCATGGCAGCAAAAATGTGTTTATCAACTTGCATGATTTCTTCTTTGTTTGCACTTGCAGGGTAGTGACATTGTCCTGCTGGCCCAATAGGGTCTCTGCAAAGTTGGGTGGGTTTGTTGATCCCTCCCAATGTGTCCAAGGTCCAAGTTTAGATCTAAAATCAAATATTTATCTCTGCAGAACACAGAGAGGCATCACCATGTAGTTACCAGATCTGCAAGTGTGTTGAAGTGGTCTCCTGTTGTCCTCGAGTCAAGGAAGGAAGGGAGGAAGAAGGAAGGAAAGGAGGGAGGGAGGGAGGGAGGGAGGGAAGGAGGAAGGAAAGGAGGGAGGGAGGGATGGAGGGAGGAAGGGAGGAAGGAAGGAACGAAGGAAGGAAGGAAAGACGGAGGGAGGAAAGAAGGACAGAAGGAAGGAAGAAAGGAAAGAGAGAGGAAGGAAAGAAAGAGAGAAGGAGGGAGGGAGGAAGGACAGAAGGAAGGAAGAAAGGATTGTAGAAGCGGTATTTTTGGATTCACACTGAATCATAATAACCTACTGTCCTTACCTAACCCTATGACCTGTGAATGTGCTTCTCTCTCCTCCTGTCTCTCTCTCCTCTCTCTCTCTTTCTCTCCTCTCTCTCTCTCCTCTCCTCTCTCTCTCTCCTCTCCTCTCTCTCTCTCCTCTCCTCTCTCTCTCTCTCCTCTCCTCTCCTCTCTCTCTCTCTCCTCTCCTTCCTCTCTCCTCCTCTTCCTCTCTCCTCTTCTTCATCTCTTTCTCTCTCCTTCATCTCTCTCCTCTCTCCTCTCCTCTTCTTCTCCTCTCTCTCTCCTTTCTCTCTCCTCTCCTCTCTCTCTCTCCTTCCTCTCTCCTCTCTCTCTCCTCTCCTCTCTCTCCTCTCTCTCTCTCTCTCTCCTCTCTCTCTCCTCTCCTCTCTCTCTCCTCTCCTTCATCTCTCCTCTCCTCTCTCTCCTCTCCTTCCTCTCTCCTCCTCTTCCTCTCTCCTCTTCTTCTCCTCTCTCTCTCCTTTCTCTCTCCTCTCCTCTCTCTCTCTCCTTCCTCTCTCCTCTCTCTCTCCTCTCCTCTCTCTCCTCTCTCTCTCCTCTCTCTCTCCTCTCCTCTCTCTCTCCTCTCTCTCTCTCTCCTCTCCTTCCTCTCTCCTCCTCTTCCTCTCTCCTCTTCTTCATCTCTCTCTCTCTCCTTCATCTCTCTACTCTCCTTCCTCTCTCCTCTCCTCTTCTTCTCCTCTCTCTCTCCTTTCTCTCTCCTCTCCTCTCTCCTTCCTCTCTCCTCTCTCTCTCTCCTCTCCTCTCTCTCCTCTCTCTCTCCTTTCTCTCTCTCTCCTTCCTCTCTCCTCTCTCTCCTCTCTCTCTCCTCTCCTTCCTCTCTCTCCTCTCCTTCCTCTCTCCTCTCCTTCCTCTCCTCTCTCTCTCTCCTCCGTCTCCTCTCCTCTCCTCTCTCTCCTCTCTCTCTCCTCTCCTTCCTCTCTCTCCTCTCCTTCCTCTCTCCTCTCCTTCCTCTCTCCTCCTCTTCCTCTCTCCTCTTCTTCATCTCTCTCTCTCCTTCCTCTCTTCTCTCCTCTTCTTCTCCTCTCTCTCTCCTTTCTCTCTCCTCTCCTCTCTCTCTCTCCTTCCTCTCTCCTCTCTCTCTCTCCTCTCCTCTCTCTCCTCTCTCTCTCCTCTCTCTCCTCTCTCTCTCCTCTCTCTCTCTCTCTCCTCTCCTTCCTCTCTCCTCTCTCTCTCTCCTCTCTCTCTCTCTCTCTCTCCTCTCCTTCCTCTCTCCTCTCTCTCTCTCTCTCTCTCTCTCTCTCTCTCTCTTCTCTCTCTCTCCTCTCTCTCTCCTCTCTCTCTCCTGGACACTTGCAATCTTAAGGCAGAAGA
>NW_026910388.1:0-37770 GCF_963691925.1 Scomber scombrus | reverse complement strand
AAAAAATAATAATAATAAAATAAAATAAAATAAAATAAAAATGGATAAATAAATAAAAAATAAAAAAAAATAATAAAAAAATAATAATAATAAAAAATAAAAAATATAAAAAATATAAAAAAATAATACAATAATAAAATAATAAAACAATAAAATAATAAAATGATAAAATAATAAAAAATAAAATAAAATTCATAAAAATTTAAACAAACATTTTCTGTCATATGAGTCTCACACAATATATCACGTTAATTCTGAATCAGCTCGGCTGCAGCACTCTGTGAGTCTGTAAGCCAACATTATGCTATCTGTGCTTCATCTACATGTATAATGACATTAGAGCTGCATTTTCATTATTGAGTCAATTGCAGATTATTTCTTTATTAATTGATGAATCATTTTAATCTATAAGATGTCAAAAATAGTGAAAGAAATGTCATTTACTGTTTCCTCCAAGCCTAAAGTGATGCAATAAACTAACCTAAGAACATCTTAGATATTCAGTTTGCTGTCAGTCATCACATGAGGAGCTGAAACCAGACACTATTTGGCATTATTTAGCATTATTTGGCTCTATTTACCTCCTCAAATCCATCATTACATGGATCAATGCCCTTAGATTTCAGTTTTTTACACGTTTGAGATGTGCAATAAGTCCACAATGGATCAAACTGCATTGCATCAGACTCCATATTAGAATAAAAAGTGCATTATATTGGCAAACTAAGTCGGTAAGACCTTTAATTTGTGCTGACACTAACTATCTGGCAAGTTCTTGCTCAGCTACTTATTCTAATTTTGACAGTTAGTCCGAGGGGGGAAACAAAAATTAACATAAATTGTGACTGCTGTGCATAATTGTACAAGAGGGAACTGTTTAATCTGTGGAAACACTCTTTAAAAAAATAAGGGGATTAAAACTAAACTCTCTGAAACTCATACTGTACATAGAAGTGACACAGCTAACATTATTAATATCTTTTATTTTATACAAACATTGTTATTTCTTTAATTCACCAAAACATTTGAGACTGTTTCTGGAGCTGTCCGTAGTTAGAAGATGGGATTATACTGCCATCCAGTGGCGGGTCAGAGGTACTACCACATGCTGTAATGATTCCTCCTGTTCATACTGACCATAAGAAGATCCCTAAATAATGTTTACAATGGAAGTGATGGAGGACTAAACACACAGTCCTCCTTCTGTGATAAAACCCAACGTATTTAACCCTCCTGTTGTCCTCGAGTCAAGGATGGAAGGGAGGAAGGAAGGAAGGATGGATGAAAGGAAGAAGGAAAGGAAAAGAGGGAGGAAGGAAGGAAGGGAGAAAGAAGGAAGGAAAAGTGGGGGGGAAGGAAGGAAGGGAGGAAGAAGGACGGAAAGATAGGGAGGAAGGAAGGAAGGGAGGAAGAAGGAAGGAAAGGAGAGAGGAAGGAAGGAAGGAAGAAGGAAGGAAGGAAAAGAGGGAGGAAGGAAGGAAGGGAAGGAAGGGAGGAAGAAGGAAGGAAAAGAGGGAGGGAGGAAGGAAGGAAGGAAGAAGGAAGGATAAGGGGAAGAAAGAAGGAAAAGAGGGAGGAAGGAAGGAAGGAAGGAAAGAAGGAAGGAAGAAGGAAGGAAGGAAGGAAGGAAGGAAGGAAGGGAGGAAGAAGGAAGAAAAAGAGGGAGGAAGGAAGAAAGGGAGGAAGGAAGAAAGAAGGAAAGGAGAGGGGAAGGAAGGAAGGAAGGAGGGAGGAAAGAAAAGAGAGAAGGAGGGAGGGGAGGGAGGGAGAAAGGAAAAGAGGAAGGAAGGAAGGAAGCTAGGGGGAAGGAAAGAAAGAGAGAAGGAGGGAGGGAGGAAAGAAGGAAGAGAGGAAGGAAAGAAGGAAGGAAGGAAGGAAAGAAGGAAAGGAGGAAAGAGAGAGGAAGGAATGAAAGAGAGAAGGAGGGAGGGAAGAAGGACAGACGGAAGGAAGGGAGGAATGAAGGAACAGTCAAAACAGACGGGGTCAATTTGACCCGTGAGGACGACAGGAAGGTTAAAAGTTGATCTGAAGCTAATATGAAGCTTCAGTCGTCCAAATGAGTCAAATCTTCATCTTACGTTACAGTGTTTTTAGTAGCAAAGTCTCTTTTTTTAACTATACTTCCACCACAGCTCAACAGGGAAACACTAAGAGGGAATCTGATGCTATAAAGACTGTAAATGTGTCAGATATCACTTGATATGACTAACTCACACTGATGAAGCTCAATAGAAGCTGATCATCTAACCTCACCTCCATCACTATACATTGAAAGCACATTTGTGTTAGGGAATTTTCCATTATTGGCATCAATTATTGGCATGCACTGGGTCAAACTAGGCTCTGCGGTCATTGCAAGGACACACCACATCTTGGTTTTATACACTGTCTCCCCTTTGAGATAGTGGTGAGAAGTGAGTCTGCTCCTTTTGGGGGAAAACAGGAGGCATTGTGATAGTGTTGCTATAGCAGCCGAGGTCAGATATGTGTTTGCCTGTTTCCCTGAATGGAGTAGAGGTAACTGTAGTCAGAGGTTTAATATTGTGTTGGATGGAAGACAAAGGTCCTGAGTGTCGTCTCTAAGCAATGTCTTGTCTTTAGACCAGTAGTGGTGCACAGACAATCACCTACAGTTAAATGTCTCCAAAGCAAAATAACTGGTTTTCAACTCCTCCAGCAGGTCAACCCCAACTCCACCCACAACCCTGTCAGCATAAACGGCAAAAGCAGTTGAGATGGTGGAGAGCCACAAATATCTTGGACTCACCCTGGACAATAAACTTAGCTTTGAAGCTTCTGTACTTCCTCCTTTCCTTCTTTCGTTCCCTCTTTCCTTCCTCCATCCTTTCCTTCCTTCTTCCTTCCTTCTTTCCTTCCATCCCTACTTCTTTCTTCCTCCATTCCTCCCTCCTTTCCTTCCTTCTTCCTCCCTTCCTTCCTCCTTTCCTTCTTCCTTCCTCCATTCCTTCTTTCCTCTGTCCTTCTTTCCTTCCTTCCTCCCTTCCTCTTTTCCTTTCTCCCTCCCTCCCTCCCTTCCCCTTCCTCCCTCCTACCTTCCTTCCTTCCTTTCCTTTCCTTCTTCCCTTCCTTCTTTCCTTCCCTCCTTCCTTCCTCCCTCCTTTCCTTCCTTCTTCCTCCCTTCCTTCCTTGACTTGAGGACAACAGGAGGGTTAAAGACTAGTTTTCGCTGAACTGTCCTTATTGATATTTTGGTCTATATAGTTGTTAAGCAAGCGTCTGGTTACTGTGGTGATTGTTATGATGGTGACGCTTCGTTACTGTAGCAACCGTCAACTTCCCTCAACTGTCAACTCAGCTGCAACGAAAAGGTAAGGTTTAATAATAGACTACTAATGACAGCTAGACTATGAAATGTTTATTTAAATATGAACAGCTGTTAAATTCTCAGTTTGTGTCGTTAGAAAATGAAACTATACGTTTGCTTAATATTTTAAAAAGATCAGAATTGATTTGTAATATTAATACAAATCTTTCAATAAAGACTCAACCATCGAAAAATGTTCTCTATTAACTTCTTAGCCCAAAATAAAGCAGTTACCCTTTATAACCCAATCATGTAATGTTACGATAGATAGATAACCTGTGTAAATTGTACTAGTATGACACAAGTCTCATTTAAGGCAAATGTTTCTTTTTACTTTTTTTATTTAATGTTATGTTAGTATGTTAGTTAAACTCGCAGTGGCAGAGTTTTAATTGTCCTGTTTGTTTCTCATACAACCAGCCTAAACCTGATCCTGAGTTTGGTTAAAATTACTGTTTGAAAACTTTTTCCAGAAGACCCTTCGATATTTAGCTGGGACAAGCATAGATAGATAGATAAATAAATAAATAAACAATCTGTAGGTTTCACAATAATGATTTTGTACGCTTATACACATACACATATGTATACAATCTGGTGGTGTTGGGTCTTCTTTGTGGTTTACCCCAACCTCATCCTCAACAGTGGACTAATCAATTCAATTGCTCCTAAATAGATTATGTATCTATCACTACTGATCACTGTCATTTTAACAAAGATAAAACTATGATTATTATTTTATTAGCATTTAACAACATATCCCAATGACTCTTAGCCACCAGCACTTTGTCAAACCTCATGGAAACTTGGTGCTTAATTTTTCTGTTGGTTAATTATCTACTTATAATTTGCTGCTACAAGCTCAGAATAAAGATGTCTGCTGAAATAACTACGGAAAGAACTTGCCCGAAGACGTGCACACAGTTGAATCAGTCACTTCAGTCTCCTCCATCTCCATCTATCCAACCAACGCGGGAGGACCAGCACTTCTCTCTCCTGAGCTCCGATGATGTTGTCTCCACAGGACGATCCCAGTCAACTGCTGCCAGCCTGGATGGTGATGCTCCTCAGACACCGAACAAGATGGTGCAGCAAGTAAGCTTCATACAAAATATCTTAGATTAAATGAAGTCCACCAAACAATGTTTTCAGACAAAACAGCTATTCATGATACAGTGTTTGTGTTTTTTTGGTGTCATTTTTTATTGCTAGTGTTTCCTCTGTGTTCATTTAGCAAGAGAACATTATACAAACATTATAATTGTGTCATTCTACCATCCACAACTAAACAAAAAAAATAGACCCAAACAACAACAGATATGGGACAAATGTAGACCTGCCATTTAAAAGAACCATAGTTGCAAAAAAAAAAAAAAAACTACAGAAGAAAAACACTACATACTGTATACAACAATCCAGATGTAAACATGTGATGGTCTGGGTGTGACGTCACTGAGCAGACCTGCCAACCTGTACGCATTATATATGTAGCAACATTTGTCACTTTACCATATTTTTTATTCATAAACAGAAAATTCTCTAAAACATCACTACTACACTAAAAATGGCACCTTTCCTCTTAGAATTGAACTCTTTATTTAAATCGTCCATTATAAAACTCTGTTCCCTGAAACCTGACTAAAATAAGCCTGTGACTCACTAAACCCCTCCTGTTTTTTTAAGCTTATTTATTTTAATTAAGTCCTTATTATTTTCATATCCAATTTAACCTTTGTGTCGTCTGTTTTGACTGTTCCTTCTTCCCTTCCTTCTTTCCTTCTTCCCTCCCTTCCTTCTTTCCTTCCTCCATCCCCCTTTCTTCCTTCCTTCCTCCCTTCCCTCCTTCTTTCCTTCCTTCCTTCCTCCCTTCCTTCTTTCCTCCCTCCCTCCTTCTCTCTTTCTTTCCTCCCTCCTACCTCCCTCCCTTCCTCCCTTCCTTCTTTCCTCTTTCCTCCTTTCCTTCCTTCCTCCCTTCCTCTTTTCCTTTCTCCCTCCATCCCTCCTTCCTTCTTTCCTCCCTCCTTCCCTCCCTCCTACCTTCCTTCCTTCTTTCCCCTGTCCTTCCTTTCCTTTCTTCCTTTTTTCCTCCCTCCTTCCCTCCCTCCTACCTTCCTTCCTTCTTTCCTCCGTCCTTCCTTTCCTCCTACCTTCCTTCCTTCTTTCCTCTGTCCTTCCTTTCCTTCCTTCTTTCCTTTCCTCCTTTCCTTCCTTCCTTCCTTCCCTCCTTCCTTCCTCCTTCCTTTCCTTCCTTCTTCCCTCCTCCCTTCCATCCTTCCTTCCTCCCTCCCTTCCTTCCTTGACTCGAGGACAACAGGAGGGTTAATATGTCATATTCATCATTTCTTCATATGTGTAACTGATTTCTGAGTTGTATTAACAGTATAAATGATGTGGTGTTTGCCTGATTGTGTTTTCCATTGTTTTATTTTGTTTTTTCAATTAAAATAACACATTAAACGTAGCAGGGAAGCATTTTGACATCAATTCATGGCTTTAAAACTATGCAAAAAGTGACACCTGTAAATTCAGATTGCTCACTTGCAGTACTCAAATCGGTCGGCAGGTGGCAGCAGCGCGCAGCCTGCAGACAAACAAACAAAAGACGGATGTGACCATTCATCTCCACTGTTTTCATCCAAATATCAAGCAGGTTTAATTGATTAAATGGTAAATGCATCATGTCATTTTAACAGACTACAAATTAACTGCAACATGACATTAAATGTGATCCTTCCTTCACTCCGGCTGCTTCCTGAAGTGAGGACGCTTCTTTTAACTGCAGAGGTAAACAGACTGTGGTGGATGTGGGAAGTTAAAACTGTGAATTAAGTTCATTTAAGTTAAAGCAGACCTGCCATTCTTGGGGAAATATTAAATGTTAATAACCTTAGTCTGACGTTACGCAACTTGAAAGCTATTTTGTTTGTATCGCAGGTTGTTAAACGTAACTTTTCATAGTAACGTTAACTTAATGTGTTAATATTAATATTTGTTATTATATTATATGCATTATTATTGCAGCCAAACCTGTAATGAAATTGCAACTGGCCTACTTATGATGAGAACAGTTGTATTAACCAGCTTTAAAACATTTAAATTGGCTTAAAGTCTGATTTCTGTAGAGCTGTAAACAACATAAACTATATAAATGAAGCAGTATTAGTAGGTTAGTGTGTAGTCTCAGTTAAACCATGTTCCTTGGTAAGCTTCTGTACTGTATGTTTAGTCAGGTGACAGAAAAATGTACAAACAGGCATAAATAATCACATAACAGTGTCAACACATGCAGATGTTTTTGTACAACAACAATCTGTTATTGGTCATCTGTTTGACTGCTGCATGTGTGCACATCATGTACTGTTATGTCCACATATCCACATTATGTACAATAATTCAGCAGGGATTCACACATCTGACACCACTGAAGTGATATTCAGAAAGTTCGTCCAGGTTTGGCAGGTGTGCACTTAATGGAGCCTGAGAACAGAAATATAGTAGGCCTATAAATATGTCAGATTTTTGGCGTCAGTTTCTCAGAATCATTAAGCTTTAACTTCTCTGTAGAGCTGTTCAATAGTCATACAGGTTAAATCCAAAGCAGAAGACCAGTAACACTATTTCTTCACAGAACACTGTTCAATCAAGACACAGAAAAGTCTCAATATTTACATTGATTAATAATTCCTGAGCTCAAATGTATATTTATACAAAGTGTCCACAAATGCAAATTGATGAGATATGTTAATCAGATTAGTTCTATGTACTCAGTGGTTATCAAAGTTTTTAATCACATTGCATTTGTGTATCGTGTCTGGAACAAAGATACGAGACATAAACGACCTGAAGCTAAAGATCACTTAGCCATCGATGAGGCTCTGTTGCAGACAACATGGCAAGAAATTGAGTACAGTGTCGATGTGCTTCGTGCAACTTATGGTGCCCATATAGAGGCGTATGAAATGATAACATTTCCACAAACATTTATCTATTAATTTGCTTTTGTAATAAATGTGTTAAATTGTAAAGTGACTTTATGGAAACCTTGTATGTGTAGGATTTGAGAATATCTGACAAATACTGGCCTCTGTGTATAAAGTGGCACACATGTCTATTTGTTCGTGTGCATCATTTATACATCTTGCCACAGGAATCCATCATAAATTGATATGTCTAATACCACAAGAAGACACCCGGGTGTAACTTTTAAATAATATTGTTATTCTTGTAGAAATGATGTAAAATCCAATGCAACCTTATCAGGTATTATGCCCACTTTTATCTTACATCTTCTTGCCACTAGGTAGCAGTAGAACACCAGTGTAGATTATGTCCTGTAACCATCTAAAACTGCCTGATGCTGGCATACAAACCAGTTTCCCCCCATTTGGTCAACTTATGTACGTTTCTTTGCAGGTTGCAGATCATCCATGTGAGGTGTTCCAGCAGCTGATTGAGCAGATCCACCATGTGCTGCAGGAGCAGAGCAGACTGCTGGCTCTATTAAAAACAGGTCAGGATTGCACAGAACACACTCCTCTTACTGCAAACATCTGGATTTCACTCATGTGATAGAGCAACTTTAACAACCCAGTTTCAACAAGTGCATGGTTAAAGGTTAAACAACTCTTCCCCTCAATTTATGAAGTGTCCTATTCAACAGTAGTGACTTATCTTCATGAGCAGAGTTAATTAATGACAGCTTACAGTCAGAGGTTGAGCATTAAAGCAGCAGACTCAGCAGGCCATGCAGCCAACCTCAAATAAAGAAACAACACCGATGTTCTCTTATGAAATTTTATTTTTAGCATCTGTTGGTCTTTCCTTTCACACTTCTCTTTTCTTTGTTGTGTTTGCTGTGTCATTCCTGGTCTGAACCTACTTGCCTCAACTTGACAGCCACCTCCAGCTGTCTGGTTACTACACCCACTCAACTTTGCCCAGAGTAAAGGGCGCACAACCCGAAATATCTGTCAAAGTGAGGCATGCAGAAAGAGACCAGTGACTTCGACCTGTTGACCCACTGTAGATAAATACCTGTTTTAAGTGTATTTTCTTCAGAGAGTTCACAAACACAAGCTGAGCAAACTTTAACACCTTCTTGCTTAAAGGGTGGAAACAGGCAGACGTCAACATGTGGACACTATAATGACGTATGGAGGAACTACGTAGTTATGCTAGGTAGGTAGGTATTGCTTTTGTGCTTTTTTCTGTTGGAATAATTACACCATTCAACAAAAATAAGGAAGTTAGCTGCAGAGAAAAAGCTTTGCGTGTTGCTGCATTGCTCAATGTGTATGTATCAGTACTCATAGTGCAGTTGTATGAACTGTATCACCTGTGTCCCCCCCTCTCCCCCGTGTATTTACAGCAGTAGTATACAAACATCTGCACTCGGTATCTCAATCTTATACAAATGATTTGATTTTTATAATCAGTGTCACAAAAAATGTATACAGTGTGAATGAGGGGAAATTTACAACATCCTTCCAGGCTTCCTGTTGTCCACTCAGGTTTGACATTTCTGTGGTGGATGTTGACTTTGACCTCTTATTAAAGTCTGACATATTATTAAACTCTTGATTATTAAAGAGGCAACACAACGCGAGTAATCAGTTACACATCTGTTGTAGGCAGAGTCATTTTCTAACCACAGAGAAAAGATTCCTGGAGCTGTGAGATGCTGGAATGTAAATGTGCAGTGTTGAGTAATGTCAGGAAAAGTTAGATAACATTATCTCACGCTGAGGGGGCGTCAAACCCCGGTGAAGACAAGTCCAACAGGTTTGAGGTATGAACTCGATACTTGACAACATACACA
The DNA here is from genome assembly GCF_963691925.1 of Scomber scombrus. Taxonomy (NCBI): domain Eukaryota; kingdom Metazoa; phylum Chordata; class Actinopteri; order Scombriformes; family Scombridae; genus Scomber; species Scomber scombrus. Next base: position 28,624 of record NW_026910388.1, on the reverse strand, counting down.
CATAGAGAAACATACAGAGAGTTTCCTGAGCGATAAATGATAGTTCTGCAAACACTGTCAGGATAAATGTACAGTACCAACAGGTTGCTATACAATATGTTTCTATACTTAATGATACTGTTGAATGCTTTGTAGCTCTTGCAGGTAGACCTGTCACGATAACTACTTTTATTGGACGATATATTGTCTCGATATTATTGTCATTTAAGATCATTTTATACCACTGACATAATGATAATAGCATGATAATGCAAAGAGGGGGTGGAGAGTGGGATTGGAGAGTGGGCGCTACACAGACTGGCATTATGGGCCAGGATGTGGTGGTGATCGCTTCTGCAGTCTCTTAGCTGCTGATGTGAAGTTCGGCAATATTGAGGTAAAAAAAGGTCATGTCCAAGTATTATACGATAAGTCCACGATAATGTAATTATTGTGACAGGTCCACTTGCAGGAACATGATATGCTGTAATATACATTTACAAGGGAAACACTTGGTTTGAAATACATCCTAGTTGATTAAAATGCCTTAATATATTCAAGTACACACAATAATATAAAAAAATATAAATCTAAATGTAACTATTTAAATGCATGCAGCTGATAAGTCTATTTACACCCTAACACATGATTTTGCATGTTGATTGATTGATGCAGCTCTCAGAGCCACATGTGGATGTTACAGCCCTGTTGATCCAGTTAAATGCTCTGTACGCCAACGCTGGTGTTTGCAGTTAGTTTTGGCTGAACACTGCAGCTCACAGGACTGTACATGCCCATACAGACTCGGCTTCATTCATTTGTTTTAACAGTTTTAACAGGAATTCTGGTTGCCAGGGGAAGTCACAAGTTTATAGCCGTAAACTTCAACTTATGAGTCGTGTAAGGCACATTATCAACCTTATATCAAGCGGTATTTCATGTTGAAAAAAGTGCAGGAATAAAATAATTAGTTCTTCTACTCTAATAAAAGATTATTAAAAAATTGATCTTTCATTTAAACCTGCAGTGTGGAACTTTTACATATAAATGAACTTATGTTACATTCACGAGTTCACACAATGCTTTGCTACACAAATTTATTTCCAGATTAATCTCTCTGTAGTTCACAGTTTTTAAATCTCATGTTAAGTGCAACATTGGGCACTGTTTGGCTGTGATTTGTTGAAATATTTTTCATTTTGTATCTTTAATAAAGCTGGAGAGCGCAAGATTTTTTTTGTTTAACCCTACTGGCAATGACAGTTAAGGGGGGGATGCTTTATCTGATCTTATCTTACATAAGAATTAGATGCACTCGTTTCATTAAAAACCTAGACATGCCACAGGATTAATGGCAAAAGACACATTGAGGCACTTTTTAAGGGATATTATGCAACTAAAGCTCAAACTGCATTTAAATCATAATTTTTGCACATTATTTTATCTATAAAAATACAATCAATTTATCCACAAATCCACAAAGTGAAACATCTCACATTGAGCAAACATGGCTCCAGATTGACCATGACCAGGAACAGGAAAACTAATGGCGCTTTTCCACTACACAGTTCCAGCACGACTCGCCTCGACTCGACTCGGTACGGTCCTTTTCCATTTAAAAAAAGTACCTACTCAACGTGGGCGGGGTCGTCATAGCACGGCTTCACGAAACTGCCGTGACTTCGTTTTATACGCGACACAAAACACATAAACAATGGAGGACATGGAGGCGATGGTGTACTTGCTGCTGTATGAGGCTTTCTGTCTCACACAAAGCAAGAAAATTGAGCCGTATAGCTGTAACTATGGTAACACCGTATGGCTGTAACTATGGTTGTACCGCTGCTGCTGGTATTTAAAAATGCCGGGTTTGATTCTTATGTGGGACGGCTCATGACTCTTCCAGCGACAACTCTTCTGACCAATCAGCGGCCAGCAGTCTGTTGACATCACATTTAGTATCGGCTCGGCTCGCTTGGAACCTCACCAGAGCAGGTACTAAAAAAGTACCAGGTGCCAGGTACTATCCCTAGTGGAAACGCAAAAAAAACCGAGTCGAGGCGAGTCGTGCTGGAACTGTGTAGTGGAAAAGCGCCATAACACTATATAGGAGGCGGAGTATGAGGTTGCTCTGCTACACCCATCGTGTTTTCAGCCTCTGAGTGAATGACATCAGATTGTCAAAGTAAGACTCCACCAGAATAGCTGAATACACCTGTGTAGGTGGAGCAGTGGTAATGCAGGTCTGTGTGGTTGAGGCATACTGGTAAGAGATATTCTAAACAATAATTAAAAACCAATCAGGATTTCTCCATTATCGGCGAAGTGACAGTTCTTGCTGCTGCTGCAGAATTTGTCGTTATGGTCGTCGCTCCACTTCCCAATCCGAAGTTGGCATTCAGCAGCTTCTTCTGCAGGGGCCCAGGACAGAAGGTGGTTATATAAGCGTCTTTAAACCCCGAGTTACAGAAGCAGTACACCAGTGGGTCCAGTAGGCAGTCCACGTAAGACAGAACCATGAGGCCGTCGTAGACCTGGACCGCCACGTCCTCCGCCACCTGCATGTTTTGCAGCCTGAAGTAGAGCAGCACCGCCCGGGCGATAGTGCAGGGCAGGAAGCAGATGGAGAAGACGACGACCACGGACATGACCACGCAGACGGCTCGCCTCAGTTTGGTCTTCTCCCCAACGGTTTTCTTTCTCAGGCGGTTGACGATGCGCACCGTGCAGTAGACGAGGATGATGAAGGGGATGAGGATCTGGGTGAAGAAGACCACCTATAAAAAAAATGGAAAAGTGATAATGAGAAAGATTGTTACTATCCCGTAGAGCAAAATAACATCAAGCATCGAAGGAGATCTATATACATCATGCCAGTAGTCCCCCCTACCTTCCTCCCTTCCTTCTTTCCTGTGTCCTTCTTTCCTTCCTTCCTCCCTTCCTTCCTCTTTTCCTTTCTCCCTCCCTCCCTAATTCCTTCTTTCCTCCCTCCCTCCTACCTTCCTTCCTTTGTTCTTTCCTCCGTCCTTCCTTCCTTCCTCCCTCCTTTCCTTCCTTCCCTCCTTTCCTTCCTTCTTCCTTTCTCCCTTCCTTCCTCCCTCCTTTCCTTCTTTCTTCCTCCCTTCCATCCTTCCTTCCTTCTTCCTCCCTTGGCTCGAGGACAACAGGAGGGTTAAGGCATTTATAATCAATCAGGATGTATTTCAAACCAGGTGTTTCCCTTGTGAATGTTTATTACAGCACATAATGTCCCTGTGAATATGCCTGTCATGATAATAACATTATCGACTTATTGTACAATAACATAATTATCAGCATCATCATGTCTATAAATGGACTTATCGTATGATACATGGACATGACCTTTGACCTCAGTATTGCCACACTTCACATTAGCAGCTAAGAGGCTATTCATGTCCTCCATTCCTCACTGTGTTCATCCTGAGTGGAGACTGCAGAAGAGTTAAAGGTAAATAACTCTGTCCCCAACCATAATGGCAGTCTGGGTTTTTACAGTGTAGCACCCACTCTACAATCCCTCCCAAACAAACAGTTATTGGACTTTACTTATAAACTTTTACTAAACATTGGCTCAGCTCTTCATTTATGGATTTACAGGCACTTGGACTGTTTTTTTTCCTGCAGTACATTAAAATAAAGTATTAAATTCAGTTTAAACTTCGATTTTTGGAGCACTGATTGCAAAATGCTCCTAATTGTGATCGATCACAGACAATTACAGACAGTAATTCAAACTTAAGGTAAATTATTTGACATCCTTAACCCTCCTGTCATCCTCCCGGGTCAAATTGACCCCGTCTGTTTTGACTGTTCCTTCTTTCCTCCCTTCCTTCCAACTGTCCTTCCTCCCTCCCTCCTTCTTCCCTTCCATCCTTCCTCCTTTCGGGTTCTTCCTTCCTTCTGTCCTTCCTCCCTTCCTTCTTTCCTCTGTCCTTTTTTCCTTCCTTCCTCCCTTCCTCTTTTCCTTTCTCCCTCCCTCCCTCCTTCCTTCTTTCCCCCTTTCTTCCTTCCTTCCTTTCCTCCCTTCCTTCCTTCTTTCCTCCCTCTCTCCTTCTCTCTTTCTTTCCTCCCCCCTACCTTCCTCCCTTCCATCCTCCCTCCTTTCCTTCCTTCTTCCTTCCTCTTGTCCTTCTTTCCTCCCTCCCTCCTTTCCTTCCTTCGTCTTTCCTCCTGTCCTTCCTCCCTTCCTTCCTTGACTCGAGGACAACAGGAGGGTTAAATATAATGTTACTGTAGAGATATTTGAGAATTAAGATGCTGCGATACCTGCACAGGTCGGCTTCTGTTGCGTGTGACGAGCAGGGAACCAATTAAAACGTGATGATAGGAAGTGAAGATTTGAGATAGTGTACAGTTCTTCTTAATATAACTGTAAACGTTTGGATGGCACGAGAGTATATACTGTACCAGGCTGTCATTTGTGTTCTTGTTTCAATTACATTATTTAAAACACTTCCTGTTTTCATGTCTAATGTTCCACTATATATTCTGTAGCTAAGTCGATGCAAATCCAAATCATGTCAAAAGAAAACCAAAGCAGTACCTCTCTGAATGTGTCAGTCACATCGTGAGAATATGTCTCCACCACTCGGCCGTGACTGTTGCAGCACTCGAAGGTGTTCACCATGGTGGGGATGGTGAGGGGCAGCAGGAGGAGCCAGATCACGATGGAGATCTGAGGAGTCTTCTTCAGCACTTTGACGAAGTTCCTCCTCCCGAGATGGACCACGTTGAAGTAGCGGTCGAGGGACAGCGTGATGAGGAAGCCGATGCTGGCCCCTCTGTTGAGGAACAGCATGAAGAGCAGGGTCTTACACACCGCACTGTTGGAGCTGCGTCTCTGGCCATGCTGGTAGTGGTAGGCCTTGGCGGGAAGACACACCACCAGCAGGAAATCAGCAACCACAATATTGAAGAGGAAGATGCTTTTGTTCTTCCAGAACTTGAACCTAAAGAGGAAGTTATTGACACAACTGTTAGTGTGTTGTCAGGTTGCGGTTTGTTTGTTTCTGCATCAAAAATACATCTACGAGAGAAAATGGAAGAGTCAACCCCCCCCCCCCCCCCCTCCTCCCCCCACCGCGGGAAGCCGCACAGCAAACCCAACAGAAGAGAGAGAGGAAAAAATGAAATAAAATAAACACCTAAACAAATAATAAATGAATGAATGAAATCAAACTAAAAATAAATGCATAAATATTGACAATACTTGAATAAGATTAAATGATGGTAATACAGTACAAATAAATGAATTGATAAAGTAAAATAAATGTTTAAGATTTAATCTGTGCAGTATCTGTGCAGTCTCATCAGACAGGATGTCTCACATAGGAAGTACTGCTGAGAGGTTGGGTCTATATATTCTTCTTTATCTCTTTATCTTATTATTATTCTTGCCACTCCTTTTCTTTTTGCACTTTGTATTGCATAAAAAAACACAACAGTGCCAACCGAACACCTGCCTGCTGGAAGCCTTTCAAAGAATCTCTTATCAACAGCACAATGTCTTATTGTTGCTACATTATAAATGCTTATCAGTTCATCTCACTTACTTAAAAAAAACCCCTCCAAACCTCAAGCTAATGCACACAGCTCATCCAGTTTAACCTGCGCTCTTTGAGTCATGATATTGTGAGGAGGTGCGGCTTGTTGGGTTGAGGTGATGCAAGGTAAAAAACGGCCGTTGGATTCCAGACATTTTTGGCATTGCAGAGGAACATACTGGATTCTCACCTGCATGTCAGATGTCTTTCTATGGTTGATTAGACTTATGTTTTGGATCATTTAAAAGTCAAACCAGCTGACTTTAGATCTGCTTGTAAAGTCAATTTTAGCATTTTTAATATTGAATTGTTAATCAACCACAGTCTCAGAGGATGATTCAGTGTTGACTTGATTTTGTCAACTTTTCTACACACAAATTAAGAATCCAAACAGGATGTTAACATCATCCTCTTCCTCCTCTTCTTCCTCTTCTATTGAAATGAGCAGATGTGTGCATTCATTAACATTTCTTCTTGGCAGGAGTCACGATTTTATAATAGTCAAATTTCAACAACGGCATAATTTTGCATCACAACACGCTAAATCGAATTTCATCAAACTCCGAGAGTGAAATGCTCAACATGTTTTAACAATGACATAATGTCAGTGATGGTCTGAGACAATGTTCAGTCATCCAGGTCATAGAGAGGATTAACAGCAGTGCTTTTACTGTGATACCAAGGTTTAAATCACTCAGAAAGGCAAAACGTTGGGAAATTCCCAACAGCTTATGAGTTGTGGATCATTAGCTATTAAGTTAATGTTCAATGTCTAGACCTCTAGTTAACTCTTTCCTTTCCGGAGGGCTTTTTGCAGACTTTTATCTACATTTTTACTGAATTAATCAATGAAAAAGAAAGAGATGCATTGATTAGGAGATTGTGTTTTCTCATACCTGAAGATGAAGATGTAGAGGACGGACAGGTTGAGAGGCAGACCCAGCACGAACTCCACAATCATCAGCCAGGAGAGGGCTTTGTATGTGTCAAAGTTAGGCGTTTTGCAGTGGTCAACCGTTGAATTTGTAGACATGTTTTGTTGGCCAAACATAACCAAAAGAGAAAAAGCACTGCATCCACAGTGGTAGTAGTTTCAGTCAACAAAGGAGTATTATTTGATGTAATACTGCAGCAGGAGGAAGGTTGAGGGTTAAAGGTGTTTGCAGGCAGGCATCACAAAGTTAAATCTTACGTCCGGGAGGCGACTGCAGCTTCCTCTGACCCAAAATCTTCTGTCCTCAGGCACTGGTTTTGCTTCTTTTGTCGTGATCCGTCAAGTTCCCCCTCTGAAAGCCCTACAGTGATTCTGGAGCTCTGTCAAGATTCGGTCGGCTGTGCCAAAACATGCTGAGGAAACATGCACTGTAACCACGGCTCGCACACACTGAAAACACGCACTGCATAAAAAAGAAGAGAAAAACACCCTTGTGTCAGTGTGTTTGTCAGCCCTGTTTGAGTGAGACTGCCACCGCTCCTTCAGAGAGGAAGAATTTATAGTCAGCTGGAGGTGTGGTTAAACAGAGGGCTTTTTTTTTTACTGAGAAGCACAGCATGTAGGATGCAGTTTTTCTTTTTTTGAAAAAAACTGATGCTTTTATGACTATGACTCTGGAGCACTGTGTTTTTTATACTCAGTAAAGCACATTTGTATTATCTCCAGGTAAAACCACCTCCATGCCAGACACTTCGTCATCGCCCTTTTGATATTAACACTGATAAAGACAGTATATGCAGGATATACAGTTTCTGAATGACACATTGAATAAACTGGAATCCAGCAGATTCTGGTGTTTAGCAGCAGGTTGCTTGTGAAATTCCTCAGGTGGATGTCTATAGGCCAACACCAAGCCTGCACATGTCTTAGGATGATACCTGCTTATGATGGAGATAGGAGAAGGAAAACATACAGTAGTCCCAAATGGTATATCAAAATCTCTGGGTTACAATTACAGATACAGGACATTTGACCTTATGGAAATAGATTAACAGACGTCTTCAGTGCAAAACAATACAATTATATGGGATATGCAGTGTCATGGTGCTACATGTCAGCTTTGTGTTGTATGCTTATCTCTCACAATCACATTCTCAGACGTGGTTGATTGGCGTTTTAGGGAAGTACTACAAGACGGCGCACATTTGCAAAGAGAGAAGTGGTGTCCCAACCGTCTGAGGTTCCCGTAGCCTTTGCACCTTTCTCAAGCCATCTTTCCTCTCCCTCACATTACATATATGACATTCACACGCATGACGAACAGTGACATCCTCAGTTGGAATCAGAGGTTCGGTTAGACGTTTGCATCAGTTTTAAACGTCTCTCAGCTCCCATTTAAACAACAATAAGACAAGCTAAATGCTAATAATTTAAATATTATATGTCACTTTTCTGCTGCTGGTTTTTTTTTGTTCTTAGTCATGCTATGTGGTAGACATTGTGTAATAACCTGTGCAACATGTTCTAACAGTGTTGGCTTTACATGTGTGGTGTGTTGCACCTCTGACCACAACTGACTGCATCCTTTTCAACCCACGTCCGTTACAAAAAAACGGGGGTTTCATACTCAAAACCCCCTTTAGATTTAAAAAGATCAAATCAGAACTCCCACAGAAGTCTACAGACACCTACAGATGTGTAAAATGTACTTTTCTGTACTCTGTGCAGTGGTATTTAAGGTTTTCTGCAGAAAGAGGAAGTTAAAAAGCAGATGCATGGTAAAGATAAGTCATTTCTTTTTTCTATAAAGGGTTAGACCAGGTGTTACTTATACTAATTTAAACTGAGAAATAAAGAAGTGTGCTCTTTGCTGAATGCATTTCCTTTACTGAAACACATGACTGTAGCTTCTCATTGTAGTCATGTGTCGTAAAAAGCAGCAATGGGAAAGAGAACTGAGCCATAAGGATGTATTAATATGAACATTGAATTATGAGGAAGTTATTATGTACAGTAGGTGTGATACCACTATAACTCTTGCAGCATGAAACATTTTATTTAATTATGGCATTGAATATGTTTTCCATGGCATTATATAGTATAGGCTGCACTATAATGGTGTATATATCCACATTATAAGCTTCATTTAGCCCATACTCAATATTCCCAAACATAAATGCAGTATATTCAGTTTTTTGTGAGGAAATAGAGCAAATCCAACATTATCACTCAATATTATCATCATTCAACAACTGTCAGCAGAATTATATAATGAGAATATGATGTTATGTTATTGCTTTATATATCTGTTGCCCAAATTAATGATTCTGAGCAAACTGGAAATTAAAAAGTAACTAATAAAGTACTTATTCATGCCTTTGTTATACACGTGTGTGCAGTTACAGTTGATTTAAAATGCTTTAATTTGAGGGTATTCACATCCAAATTGGAGGAGGGGTTTAGGAATTACAGCTCTTCCATATGTACCACCCTTTTTGACTTAAAGGCTGTTTCATGGACAGGTGTGGGTAATTCCTTCTCGTTGTTTCATCATCAATTAAGCAGGTAAAAAGGTCTGGAGTTGCATTTAGAAGCTGTTCCTGTGATCCTACACTACAACATGCAATCAAAAGAGCTCTCAATGCATGTGAAACAAGCCATCCTTAGGCCATCGGAGAGATCCCAAGAACATTAGGAGTGGCAAAATCAACAGTTTTGGTACATTCTGAGGAGAAATACAATGAACTGGTGAACTCAGTAACAGAAAAAGGCCACAGGGATCCTCACAGAAGACAGCAGGGGTGGAGGAAAGAAAAACCCCTTCACAACATCAAGCCAATTGATGAAGAAGAACACTCTCCATGAGGTCGACATATCATTATCCAAGTCAAGAAGCAAATACAGAAGGTTCACTTTAAGGTGCAAAGCATTCATAAGCATCAAGAATAGAAAAGGCCAGATTAGACGTTGCCAGAAATACATCTAAAAAAGCCAGCGAAGTTCAGGAACAGCATTCTTTGGACAGATGAAACTCAGATCAACCTGAACCAGAATGATGGGAAGAAAAAAGGATAGAGAAGGCGTGGACCGGCTCATGATCCAAAGCAGACCACATCATCGGTAAAACAAGGTGAAGGCAGCGTGATGGTTGGGTATGCATGACTTCTAATGGCAAGACAGAACCAGCTGGATGGATTCTGAGGTTTTTGGGATATACACTCTGCTCAGATTCACCCAAATTCAGCAACGGTGATTGGACCACGCTCACAGTATAGATGGACAATGACCCAAAACATACTGTGAGTGTGAAAGCAACCCAGGAGCAAAAAGCAAAGAAGTGGACTATCAATCAATCTCAGTCAATCAATCAATCTTTATTTGTATAGCGCCAAATCACAACAAAGTCATCTCAAGGCACTTTACACATAGAGCAGGTTCTAAACTGAACCCTTCAGGTTTTAATTTTAAAGAGACTCAATATTCCCACATGAGCAGCACTTAGCGATAGTGGCAAGAAAAAACTCCCTTTTTAACAGGAAGAAACATCAGAACCAGAACCAGGCTTAAAGTGGGAGAACATCTGCCTCGACTGGTTGGAGAGGAGAGGAGAGAGAGGAAGGATAGGAGAGAGAGGAAGGAGAGGAGAGAGAGAGGAAGGAGAGGAGAGAGAGAGGAAGGAGAGGAGAGAGAGGAGAGAGAGGAAGGATAGGAGTGAGAGGAATGAGAGGAGAGAGAGAGAGAGAGAGAGAGAGAGAGAGAGAGAGAGAGAGAGAGAGAGGAAGGATAGGAGAGAGAGAGAGAGAGGAAGGATAGGAGAGAGAGAGGAAGGATAGGAGAGAGAGAAAGAGGAGGAGAGAGAGAGAGAGGAAGGATAGGAGAGAGAGAGGAAGGATAGGAGAGAGAGGGAGGAGAGAGAGAGGAGAGAGAGGAAGGAGAGGAGAGAGAGAGGAGAGAGAGGAAGGATAGGAGAGAGAAGCACATTGAAAATCAACATTGTTTATTGGACTATTCTGCAATGGAAGAGTCAGTCACCTGATTTCACTTGCTAAAGACAAAACTTAAGGTAGAGACCCACAAACAGCTGCAGTACAGGCCTGGCAAAACATCACAAAGAAGGAAACCCAGCATTTGGTGATGTTCATGGATTCCAGACCTCTGGCCGTCATTGCCTGCGAAGGAAATTAACATTTTTGTTTATGATTATTCAGTTTGTCCGATTTCATTTGAGGCCTGAAATAAGTGGACTGTGTTTAAAAATGGTCACAATTCCTAATATTTTTAATCCATAGTATGCCCAACCCCTTGAATTAAAGCTGAAAGTCACATCTTAATTGTTTTCATTTCAAATCCGTTATGAAAACAGTGTCACTGTCCAAACATTGATGTACCTAACTGTATGTAGGTCGGCTCTAATTATCACAACATGACAGCCAGCCATGAACAAACTGTGTGCTTGTGCAACTGATGTGAAAGACAGATTACTTCATGTTAAAGGAGAAGCATGCACACGCGACTGCTACGTGCAGGAAAGAGAATTACCTTTTTAAATATGCATTATGCAGACATAACTGTGACTCAGTGCTGTTGCATTATATTCCTGCCAGCAGTGACCTTTTAAGTACTCATCTTTTCTTCATTTCTAGTGTCCGAACCTCACACCACATATGGAAGAAACTAACTTTTCTGTCTGTGTGACTTCCTGCAGCTCAGTGTTGTCATGCATCAGGTGTCAGCAGTAAGCCACAGACAGGTTTTTTCTTGCAACATCGGACACCTTGCTTATTCTTGAGGACCAGTTTTAAAGCGCCAGTAGTGATTGCAGTGATATACAGTCACTCTGCTGTTTACTTTGTCCGCACTTAGACCAAGGTGCTCTGCAACACATGTCTCTTAAATTAATTTGAATCAGTACGTGTAGAAACGCCAAGAAGCTGTTTCTGGGCAACTTGTGTTTACTCTCACGCACTGAGCTGAAAAATCTTATTTTAACATCTAATCTCTCCTTTTCTGTCCCCTCCTTTATCTCTGTCTCAGTCTCTGTTGAAGATTTGCTGTTTCCTGCCTGTGTGCACTTGCAGCGCTCCAACAAGGTAGATACTGTTTGACTGGTAATGTGAGCAGGGCTGTTTAAACCCTGTAATGCCAAGTGAATCATATTTAATACGTAACCTTTAGAGACCCCTGTCTGAAAAACCTGATGTGCACGATAAAATACATGAAATGCACAGATAAATCAATTCAATGTTTAATTACTAAATATTTTGCAGCTTATTTTATGGTCAATTCCTGTTGAAAATGTGTGTATCAAATGAGATCTGGCAGGTACAGAAGACAACTTATCTGTAAATCTTATGTATCATCATTATGCATTCAAAGTTTAGTAGGTGTAAGAGCTTGATGCAGGGCCTATAAGGCTTAAAACTCATGCAAATTCCAGATGTATCAAAGTGTTATTTAATCGTTACTCATCTGAAGGTCCAAGAAACAAATAATTAGGATTTTCTGGCATTTATTTGATGGTTCAGACTTTACAGGGTTCAAACTAATAAAGTCTATGTCACACAACTTTCTATAAGTGAGAAAAAAATGGGGATCATAATGTTTGTTTTACATGTGAAGTGAGTGGTCCCACCTCAGCTTTTATATTATTAAAACATAATGAATGTAATGTTAAATAATGTTGTTCTGCATTCTTGACTTTAATAATCCCATATTAATAGTGGACCAATTGTGTAAAAAAGGTCTGACTGTATCTTTATGTATCTTTAAAAACTCATTAAGCTCATGGTTTTGGTTTTATGGTGTATTTACTCTGCGGTTCACTTTATCAAGCCTGTTTCCAGAAACAACATGCAGCTGTTCTCAACAAACAAGCTCTGATAAAACCATCGGAGGCTCATTTGAAGGCACTAAACAGCAGACAGAAAGGTTCACTGTGCAAGAACCACCCATCCGAACCATCGCCCCGCAACCATTATCACTCACTGAATAAAGCATAGAGCCTACAGTTTATAGTGAATCTGTGCTGCAGCCCTTTTTATCAAGACATCAAAATGCTGCAGAGACATTAGAGCCAAGTGGTAAATTACAAAAGACCTGCAGAGATCAGAGAGCTGTTGCATCAGGGAGATCAGTTACAACATAACTCTAACTAAATATTTACACACATGCCCTCGAGGGTAACTGTACTGTAAATCATAAAATTACACATCAGAAACAGAAAACGGTAAAACAACAGTTCTTCTACCACACAGGAGGATTTTCTCATGGTTTGCAGACATCCTACAACACAGTAATCACAGTAGAGGCCTCATTTGTTGATCTGATATTTCAATATTGATCCAGCCGATGCCAAAAAAGGCCACTTTCCAAATAGCTGGTGCAACTTTCCAGATAGGTGTTATTCAGATGAATGTGACTTTCTCATCTGCAAAAGTATTAAAACTCTAATAAAGTGAAATATTATGAGTCCTATACAGTATTCAGCCTGGCTTCTCCATTACTGCCAGTGCTGCTTCTTCATTCTGTCATGTTGGACTGAGGGCAGACTGGACGTTACAGTGACTCATTGTCGCCCCCTCTGGTACAAAGTGGCATTACAGCCAGGACAGGATTAGTTAGCTGGTTAGCATGCTGAGTTCAGAATATCTCTGCAACACAACACATAACTTCAAAACTGTTATTTCTTTACAATCCTGTTTATAATTTTTAGTTACTTTTGGGGTGTTTTAACCCTCCTGTTGTCCTCCAGTCAAGGAAGGAAGGGAGGAAGAAGGTAGGAAAGGAGGGAGGAAAGGAGGTAGGGAGGAAGGAAGGGAGGAAGAAGGAAAGAAGGAAGGAAAGGAGGGAGGAATAAGAAAGGGAAGGAGGGAGGGAGGAAGGAAGGGAAGAAGAAGGAAAGAAGGTAGGGAGGAAGAAGGAAAGAAGGAAAAAAAGGAGGAAGGAAGAAAAGACATGAGGAAAGGAAAGAAGGAAGGGAAGAAGGAAAGGAAGGAATGAAGGACAGAGGAAAGAAGGAAGGGAGGAAGGTAAGGAAGAAAGGGGGATGGAGGAAGGAAGGAAGGAGGGAGGGAGGAAAGAAGGAAGGAGAGAGGGATGGAGTAAGGAAGAAAGAAGGACAGGAAAGAAGGAAGGGAGGAAGGTAGGGGGAGGAAAGAAAGAGTGAAGGAGGGAGGAAGGAAGGAATGACAGAAGGAAGGAAGAAAAGGAAGAAAGAGAGAGGAAGGAAAGAAAGAGAGGAAGGAGGGAGGATGGACGGACGGACGGAAGAAAGGAAGGAAGGAAAGAAAGAGGAAGGGAGGAAGGAAGGAAGAAAGGGAGGAAAGACAGAGGAAGGACGGAAGGAAGGAAGGGAGGGAGGAAGGAAAGGAAGGAAGGAAGGAAGGACAGAAGGAAGGAAGAAAGGGAGTAAAGAGAGGAAGGAGGGAAGGAGGAAGGACAGACGGAGGAAAGAAGGAGGGAGGGAGGAAAGAAGGAACAGTCAAAACAGACAGTGTCAGTTTGATCCGGGAGGACGACACGAAGGTTAAACTAAACCCATTAAACCCTTTTTAAGGTTAAAGGTGCAGTTTGTAGAATTTAGTGTTGTCCAAAATGTTACAGGGATTTTTCCTGTATTTCAACACCAGGTCTGGAAATATTACAGGAAAGACTTTATAAATAAATAAATGAATAGTGGGAAAATGTGCCGGTTTAGATAACAACAAACATCATAGTTTATACTTCATTATGAGGTCGGACTTTTTCCATTTCGTCTCAAATGTCTCTGAGGTGATTCAGAGAACTCCAACTCCTCCATATTGAGAAACCTGCCATTTATCATGCTTTCCCTCAGTTTTGCAATGTTACTAAATTTAGGCCCAAAACTTCCTTTCTTTCTTTTTTCTGGCAGCTTCAGAGGTGATAACAGTATCAGCTTTCATAATCCTGTTACTCCAATTACTGCCTCTCTCCACTCTGTTCCCGTCATTCTAATCTCTTGGATTTGTGCGTTGTCCCACAGCTCCCAGTCATCCCAGTGTCATCTCCTCCATTGGGTCACAGAAGGCCTGAGGATCGGCCTGTCCCAACACGTCCAGGGCAGGGTAAGAACCTTTTGTTGCTTCCTAACCAAATCTACGTATTTACTCACACACTGTATTCTCACAGTCTGAAACATGTGATGTGAGCTGAGTAACATTTCAGATTGTACGTGTTTAACATGTAGAGTCCTGTCATAAAGATTTAAAAAGACGTAATTGGTGATTCCAGTGAAAAGCCGCAAACTGAGATGAGCAAATAGATGTTATAAAAAACACCAATTCACATTCATAAACTCCCCCAGCAGTCATTAATACATGTTTGATTAATGCTTCTGTGAAAAAAAAATACAGTCCAGGAGAACGTTTTATCCAATATGATGAATACAACAATGACAACAATGTTTGAATGCTGATTTTTCCCCATTAAAAACAGGTCAAATTTGCACATTTGCACATTTGCATATATAACAATGTGTATCACCTGCACAAAAATTAAAAAATGATGCATTTTATTACTATTTATGTATATTCTGGGTCACGTTATAGGAAAAGTCTAGCTAAAAGAAATGTGTATATGGTGCTTTTGCAGCTCTCAAATGTAAAAATGGGTCAAATATGACTCTGAACAGTATGTGAGGGTTAAAATACCAGTTTCATGTTGTTAATTCCAATATTATAGAAGATGTTTTTACATTTGCATGCAGTCCTGGTGAAATATGAGCCAAGTATTTAGATCCCATTAAGAAAATCTGCCAGGAAGCAAATAAAATGACATTTTACAGTCATTTGAAACAACAGATGAGCCCAAGATTGAATTATTAACTGCTGAAAACAGTCAAAATCACCTTTTATCAATTGAAATCATTACACTGGAATACAGTTGTATATCCAGACATATTGTATGTGTTTACTGTAGTTATAAGGTTAAAAAAAGACAGTTCGACCAACTCCTATCTCTCGGCACCAGACGAAAAGGCCTCATAACAGTTGTTTATAATCGTATTCATACACTGTCAGAACCGACTGACCTCTCTAAGGGCTGCCTGGGACCGGGACCTTGGGACCTTACTATCTGATGAGTGTTGGGAACGAATATTAAACCGTGTACACACTTCCTCCATATACGCAAGGCATGGCCTGCTGCAATGTAAAATTTGCATCTCACTAGGCTGGCCAAAATCTACCCCGACAGAACAGATGAGTGTAATAGATGTAAAGGCCCCCTTGCTGATTCTGTTCATATGTTTCTAACCTGCCCACGACTATCGGAATACTGGTCTGCATTAGTTAAGTTATAGGCCGAACCATAATCCCTGAGCCCCTTGTGGTCCTCTTCGGCGTCTCCTTCACACATGGCCTGTCTAAATCCTCACAGCACATTATTGCATTTTCCTCCTTACTTGCTCGAAGGCTCATCCTCCTTAAGTGGACTCATGCCTCCCCTCCCACTCACAATAAATGGATCCATGAAATCCTACAATGTGTCACCCTGGAGAAGATAAAGTTCTCTCTCAAGGGATCCTTATGTAAATTCTCTGAGATGTGGCAACCTTTTGCAAACCACGTTGACTCCCTAACTATTGATGCTGAAAATGTCTAACTGAGCACATCACCCTTCCCCCTCTTTTTTATTTATTTATCTATTTTGTTTTTTAAAATTTTATTCTCCCCTCTCCCTTTTTGAGCACTTACTTATGTGTTGACCCTACCTCAATTGTTAACCTGCTTACTTACTCTTGTTTGCTGTTATTGTTTGCGTGTCCCTCAGTGTGCCTGGGTGTGAGTGTGTTGTCTTTCTGTGGGTTCTTTTTCTGTTTTGGATGGGTGAATTTAGGGTGTTCTGGTGGGTGGGAATTAAGCTGGACATGTATGAGTAACACCAAAAAAAAGTAATCTAAGAAACAAACAAACAAACAAAACCAATGAGAATAATCAAAACAACAATAATGTGAACCCAACATGTCCGAAAAGGAGTAGGATGAAGCATATGCTTATTTAAACCTACCCCTTCTCTACTACTCAATTAACAAATCAGTCTATTTACAAAAACATAGAAAAATAAAAAAATAAGTGAACAAATACATAAATTATTCATGAAAACACCCGATTGTTAAAGCCCTTCCTCCTCCCTGTACCTCGTGAAAACAATGTGTTTGTACCGCTTTTTATCATTGAAAAATATATTAAATGATTATGGTGTGATGATTTTTTTGTTAAGTCTGTAAAATATGATGTGTAGGCCAGAAAGTCTCTGCAGCACCGCAACATTTTATTTAAAATAGTAGTTTGACGTTTTGCCTTTAAGTAAAATTGCATCACCTGTTGTCTCTTGTTGTGCAGAACATCTGGGTTTTGTTTTGCCCATTTAAACCTGATCGTAATGTATGTTATTATAACTTATGTGCCACCACCAATGTGATGCAATGTTAAGAGCTTGTGCTCATTTCAAGTATTTCTGTGAGATCAAGTTGACGCCCACACACAGCATGAATCAGCTGAGATTGAATTCAACCTGACCTAAAAAAAAAAAACCAGCTGTAGACTGCAGTACCCATTTCAACCACTAGCTGTCAGTGTTATACATACTGAAACTATACCTGGACTCCCAATCTGACCCTTCATGCAGATTCATCTGTGTTAAATGGTAACAACATATTAACAATTTGGAGCCACACATGTATAGTATTCCACACAGAGGTTTATAACAACTTAGATTCAAGACTGAACTCAGCAGCATTTCTTTCTTTCTTATGGTTCTTTTCAGATTCAGCAGAGCGAGTAATCAAAAAAAACCACACCCGCTCTTTATCCCAAGTTGCACAAAATGAGCCTTAAATGCAAAAGTGACTCATATGTAAACTTCATGGGAATGTTAAAGAGTGGCAGCAACGTTTTTCTTATCATCAAAGATATTCTGTTTAAATACCGAGCTTGAAAATAATACATTATTATCCGATAAGTACAAAGACGGAAGCAACAGTCTGCAGAAATGTTCTCGGCGATAAAAGAAATATGTATTTACACAATCTCGTTGCAGCAGTTGTAAAAACAAACACACACACAGGAAAAGACAATGCAGGTATTTACAGTGTGTTACCTGTAAAAACTAGGGATGCAGGAAGGAAGGAAAGAAGGACAGACGAAAGAAGGAAGGGAGAAAGGTAGGGGGGAGGAAGGAGGTAAGGAAGGTAGGGAGGAAAGGAGGGAGGAAAGGAAGGAAGGAAGGGAGGAAAGGAAAAAAGTAAGGTAGGAGGGAAGGAGGGAGAAAGGAAAAGAGGAAGGGAGGGAGGGAGGAAGGAAGAAGGAAGGAAAGGAGGGAGGGAGGAAGGAGGGAAGGGAGGAAAGCAGCGGTCTAAGAAGCAGCAACACAGAGCTATAAGGACGCTTTGCTTTCACACACGCTGCATTTATAGTCACACAAACACACACATGCAGACACTCTAGAAAGACAGAGGAAAGAAGGAAGGGGGGCGGTAGGGGGGATGAAGGAAGGAAGGAAGGACAGGAGGGAGGGAGGAAAGGAAAGGAAGGAAGGAAGGAAATAAGACAGTCATTTGAAACAATAGAATCCAACTGCTGAAAACTGCTGTGTTTACTGTAGTTATAAGGTTATAAAAGACAGTTAAAAAGACCAATCTGTTATGGTGATGTCATCAGAGATTAAGGAAACATGCTCAGTTGAAATACTGCCTATAAAATTACAGTCAGTAATCAGGCTGAACGCTTTTGAAAATATGTCGACTTGTGATTATTTTGACTGCTATTGCAATTGCAGTATGTGATTTGTGATATTGGAGGGACTGATCTTTTGTACATGGTGTTTTCATTATCAAGAGTGTACTTCACTTTAGCACTGCAATTAAAGGAATAACGTCTGCTACAGATGCATCAGAGGAGCTGATCTCTTTGGTCGGCTGTGTTGTTTCGGTGATAAAAGTATGCATCCCTAGTAAAAACATTAACTCTCTGAAAGTGCTCCCTGCTCTGTTATTGTACATTTCTATTCTGTCATATCTAAAGTATTTATTAGAACATAAAATTAAAAAAAGACTTGGAGATATAAACCTAAATGACTATGAATCCTTTCAAATAGTCACATGATAACATACAGTATGACACCTTAATAGCAATGCATTCATGCTGCATTCATGTTATGACTTGCCCTTTACTTGCAGTCGCTCGTGTAAACCGCCTACGCCCCAAATTATTTCACTCAGTCGAGACATTTCTCACTTTGTAGATGTAAATGATTAACAGCTGATAGTACTGACTACTGCAGCACTTCGTTTGACACTTGTGTTGCCATATTTGGAGCCCGTAAAAATCCTAAAAAAAGATCCTATACATAGTCTGATTGGTGCATTCACAGCTGTATTCTTTATACTAAATTAATATGAATGCACAATTAAAAACAAGATTGAAGCATATTGAGTGCACAGGGTTCATTAAACAGGTGATTTATAGACTGTAGAAGTCACTAAAACACAACCACAGGGTGTTAAAATGTTGTTTTCAGCACTAACATTGTGTTATTGATGGTCAAACTAAGTATGACAGTAAACAAAGGAGCACATGTCTCTCTCTTTAATCTGTAAAGGTTTGTTTTTGGACACTCTGATGATTACTAGGGATGTCCGATATTATCAGCCAATATTCACTTAAAAATGTAATATCGGGGAAGTATCGGTATCGGGTTTTTATAACCGATATTTGTTCTGTAGGCTTCAGTATTTCCCAGCCTGCATGAACGCAGCATGGGACGTTTACCGGTGCTTGATGACGTATAACAACAACAACAACACGCTAGACTCGTGGGTCTCTAACCGTGGCTAACCGTGGCTAACCGTGCCTAACAAGTTCATAGTGTCCACCGCCATGAACACGAACACACAAACAGAAGGTTTACCTCCTCGTTGTCATTCCTATCTGGGTCCTATCTGGGTCCTACCTGGGTCCTACCTGGGTCCTATCTGGGTCCTACCTGGGTCCTACCTGGGTCCTATCTGGGTCCTATCTGGGTCCTATCTGGGTCCTATCTGGGTCCTACTCTGCTGGAGACACAACAGCTGAGAGGACCGAGTGAGAGGACGTTCCTATAAAAGGTCCCGCCTCCAGAAACGGGGCTTATGTCTGTGGTTCTGAACTATTTCCAAGTGTTCCCTACGGATAGTAAATGACTGCAAAGCAGCATAATAAATATGGCAGTGCTATATTGGCACTTTCCTCCATAACTTAAGTTGAAGTTGTTCTCTTATTTTGCACAGACAGTGTTTACATCTGGAAAGCCATGTTGCATTTATGTTTGCATCCAGTGGAGCATCACAATAAAATGAGGCATAATGTATTAATTCAACAATAGGAGATATGTTATGTTGTTACCTAACAGTTTTGGTGTAAAAAGCCTGCAAATATCGGTATCGGGTGATATCGGTATCGGAAATTAAGAGTTGGGGAATATCGGATATCGGCAGAAAAGTCAATATTGAGCATCCCTAATGATTATTTTTGCTCACATATTCACATCTTTACTGCAGGTTTACAGTAAATACAGCTCTTGTTATATTAGTTTGTGAAGCTCACATAAAGCAGGAGTTGGTCTTGTTATTAATCATGTAGGTTTTTGAGGCGCTTTTAATCTTTTCTTTCTCCTACCACTACAAAGCAGAGTACTTTACCCGCATCTTTCTGTTGTTTTCTTGATTTACACCTACATCATCTTTCTGAAACTCCTATGAAACACAGGCTTTCCTCAGCTGTGTTTCCCCCTTTTTTTTCTTTTTTTTGGCATTAATTCCATTTTATGATGAATGAAACTTGATAAGAAAGTTGCTCAATATAGTCCACTGTGCTTATGTCTCACTGTGTTGTTGCAGTGTTGTGATGAACACACAAACACAAAGCAATGACAGGGTTTTTTTCAGACACACACATACATACACACACACACACACACACAATGATGCATCTAAAACAAACAGCTGAGTCAAAGTTAGATGAAGTATATCTCACATTCACCAGACTCCAGCTGGCTTAATACTTGATGAGTAACCCTTTTGTTTACAGTGAACAACAGATAGACACTTCCTTGTTCAATTATTACTAGTGATGATGTCATCAAGGTGAGCGAGACCATATAGGTGACTTATACATGTGTAGTCCAGTTTCTGTTTATAAGTGTAACATAGTCTGATTCAAAGGCATGATTCATGACTTTTTGAGGGAAATTTTTTATGACGTTTTCAAAAAATATGTCTTCAAAACACCAGGGGTTTGTTTTTAAGCGTCTCCCAACACAATGAGGGAGAGTTAATTTATTACATGAGAAGTAACAATAAAATATCCCAGACATAAATTACATAGACCTTTCTCTCCATATAAAGTGTAAAACTGTCATACTGAGTCATTAAATCAATATTAATGACATGTTTCCTGTATGGGACTTTAGGATTACGCAATAGGGGATAAACCATGGTCTAATATGTTATACATGGACATATTTTATACCATGCTTGAGAATACCCTTAAGAAAAAGTAGTTTATTCAAGTGTACTACGAGTATACTTATTTTATATTAAAACTGAGGCAGTATACTTGAAGTTTACTTTTTATATACTATATTTTATATACTTAAGAATAGTATAGTGAGGTATACTTGGCTAAAGAAAAGTCTAAGACTAAGTACATTAATACTAAGACTTACACTTATACTTTAATACTTTGGTATACTTTTTACTTCTTTCTGCCACAAAGTACTAATACTTAGTTTATCTTGATCCAAGTACAGAATAAGGTCAAATCATTGACTCGTGCTTACATTTAATTTAGCAGAATAAAAACATTAGCTTTGAGGTATTACCCCTGTTATAAACTTATATGTTCAACATCATATAGTATATAACTAGTACAATGGCAGTATATAGAAGAGTGGACTTGTGCTATACTTTAAGTATACTTCAATAAACTAACATGTGGACTAGAAGTATATAGATGAGTGTACTTGTTGTATACTTGAAAGTGTACTTTTGTAAACTTAAACATTTTCCAATTTAGTCTGAAGAGGTATTAAATTAGTATACTTTCAAGTACATGGTCCGTAGTATACTTGCTATACTTATACTTACACTCAAGCATACTTAATAAAATGAACTTTTGCTAAGGGTATTGTCTTTGACTTGTAGATAACCTCTATTATATTCTCTTTATCGCTTATAGCGTAATACAAAAATGCATTTTACAGATTAAAGGTTAAAAAAGAAGCTTGAACCCGATGGCCTAAAAAATCCCCAATGCGTGTCTAACTGTGTGAGATCGGTCCGATTTGACAGATAAAATTCCTGTTATTGTTTTTTTTGGCTTCTTAACACTTGAAAGGAATTTCATCATGTTCATGACTTCTCATTTCACTGTCCAGGCAGAGCAGAATAACAGCTGTGCATACTTTTGGCTGAGAGGCAGAATCGTACGTTTCACTCAAAAAAACACAAAAAAATTCACCAACATTAATTAATACACAATTTCACATATTGAGTCTCTACTGCGGTACATCGACCATGCAGAAGAAGTCAAGACACAGTGATGTTCCTTCCTATTCATAATATGGCGCTTTTCCACTACACCGTTCTAGCGCTACTCGACTCGACTTTACTCTGTTTTTTTGAGTTTCCATAGTGATAGTATCTGGTACCTGGTGCTTTTTTAGTATCTGCTCTGCCGAGGTTCCAAGCGAGCCGAGCCGATACTAAATGTGACGTCAACAGACTGCCGGCCACTGATTGGTCAGAAGAGTCAGTAGCAGTCCCACACAAGAATCAAACCCGGCACTTTTAACCCTCCTGTTGTCCTCGAGTCAAGGAAGGAAGGGAGGAAGAAGGAAGGAAAGGACAGGAGGGAGGAAGGAAGGGAGGAAAGGAAGGAAAGGAGGGAGGGAGGAATAAGGAAGGAAAGGAGGGAGGAAGGAAGGAGGGAAGGAAGGAAAGGAGAAAGGACAGGAGGGAGGAAGGAAGGGAGGAAAGAAGGAAAGGAAGGAATGAAGGACCGAAGGAAAAGAGGAAGGCTGGAAGGAAGGAAAGAAGGAACAGTCAAAACAGACAGTAAAAACTAAAGTTAAATACCAACAACAGCGTTACAGTGATTGGTTTCTCTTCTCTTGCTTTGTGTGAGACAGAAAGCCTCATACAGCAGCAGGAAGGAAGGAAGGAAGGAAGACAGAAAGCCTCATACAGCAGCAAGTACACCATCGCCTCCATGTCCTCCATTGTTTATGTGTTTTGTGTCGCGTATAAAACAAAGTCACGGCAGTTTCGCGGAGCCGTGCTAGGCCAACCCCTCCCACATTGAGTAGGTACTATATTAATGGAAGTCGATCCGAGTAGTGCTAGAACTGTTTAGTGGAAAAGCGCCATTACATGTCTATTAGAAAATAGAAACTTTAATAATTACTGTCCGTCTTGTCTTCACTTTACCTTCACAGTCCCCCTTTTTTATAAATTAAGTACATTTTCGGGGGAATGCTGTCAGTCTCAGGTAGTATCCTGTTGGGTTGTACAGGTGTCCGATCCATTCTGCTTTGAGTTTCAGAGGACAGTGTTACACACAGGACGCAATGTGTGATCCGTTGAGCTCTCCACTGGCAGCTGAGTGCCTCTAATCAAGAATGGGAAATAATTGGAGAGATAAAGAGCTTTGAACTTGGTGCTACAGAAGCAGTAAACCAGTGGATCCAGTAGACAGTCGATGTAGGAGAGGACCATGAGGCCGTCGAAAGCCACGGCGGCTTTATCTTGGTAGACTTCATCCAACTCTTTGACCCTTACGATGAGGAGAATCATCCTGGCTATGGTGCAGGGCAGGAAACAGAAGGAGAAGACCACCATGACGGCAGTGACCAGGAACACGGCCCTCTTCAGTTTGGTCCGATCGCCGACTGTCTTCTTCCTCAGCCGGTTGACGATTCGCACCGTGCAGTAGACGAGGATGACGAAGGGGATGAGGATCTGGGTGAAGAAGACGGCTTCTCGCAAACTGTCCACCACGTCCTTAAATCAAATAAAGGGATCAAATTAGTTGTCATACACGTGTATCAACAACAAAGTCACATTCTTGATTGGTTGGCCTTAGTGTCCCTAAAATGTGCATATTCGGACGATACCGGTCAACAGTTCAAACATCAACATTTTAAATCATTGCACAAGGCAGTGATGGAAGAAATACTCATCTTCTTTGTTTAATTAAAAAACCACCAATACAAAAAAGGAAAAATAACCCAATAAAAGTAAAGGACCTGCATTCAAACTCCTTAACCTTTGTGTCGTCCTCCCGGGTCAAATCGACCTCGTCTGTTTTGACTGTTCCTTCTTTCCTCCCTTCCTTCCTTCCTTCCTTCCTTTCCTTCCCTTCCTCCTTTCCTCTTTTCCTTTCTCCCTCCCTCCCTCCTTCCTTCTTTCCTTGCTCCTTTCTTTCCTTCCTTCCTTCCTTCCTTTTCTTCCTCCCTTCCTTCTCTCCTTTCCTCCCTCCCTCCCTCCCTTCCTTCCTTCCTTCCTCCCTCATACCTTCCTTCCTTCCTCCCTCCTTTCCTTCCTTCTTTCCTTTCCTCCCTCCCTTCCTTAACTCGAGGACAACAGGAGAGTTAAGTAAAGGTGAAGAAGTGCTACAGAAATATCTCTTGTGACTGATACCATAATCAGTTTGACACTTATGCATCAATACTTCAGCATCGTGTTACTGTTGTAGCTGCTCACAGTGGAGCTAAATTATCTTCATAGTTTGGTTATTTAGTCCAGTGGTTCCCAACTAAGGGTTTTAAGATTAATTTCGTAGTAAAGAAAGAAAAGCAAAGTTCTTTTACCCAAATTCTCCTTACATGTATGTGATTTGTTGTTGTTTTTTTTTACCTACTTAGGCCATAAAAAGTTATTTAAATGAAGCCATCTGAGATATTTGGAGGCAATATCTCTAAACTTAACTCCAAATAGATACTACAGCAAAAAAGGTACTCAGTTAGTTGTAACGTTTTTTTTAATGTCTTAATCTGCAAAGTAACTTTAACTGTCAAATCAATGCAGTGGTGTTGAAGTATAAAGTAAAACAAAAAGGAAATTATGTCTCATAATTATAACTTTTCACCACTGCCCAGGTATATTTAAAGGTAAACAACAATATAAACACTTCAATTTACCAGTGAAATGAATCTAACTATGAGTTAAACTGCCTGCAAACACAACCTCTGTTTACTAAGTGTTATGTGTCCCAGTGTAGCATCTCCTCCTCCTCCTAATTATTTTCTGGTGTTTTTTTGATGTCAGCATGCACAAATTATTGCTCTGGCATGTGTGTGTTGCAGATTGACACACTCCAGCCTCAGCATACTTCCAGGTTTTGCAATGCTGTGCAATGTGTCAGTGTGAGAGAAAAAAAAAAAAAGAGAAAAAAAAGCTAAGGTGCGATAACAGTCAGCACTCTGCAGCCACAAATCTAAACTTCTGATTAGGTTTCTCATTTTTTTAATCACTAAAAAAAGATATGTCTTTTTTTTATCATTTCCAACATAATTCGCCCCTTTTTTTTTACTTCTAATTGAGTAACTACAATTTGCACAATTTCCTTTTGTATTTTGTGTCACGTGCATGTTGCGTAAGAGTGAGACTGATGCCACGTTTGATGTCAACAATGACATAAAAAAAAAAAAAAACGTATTTACTCGAAACTGTGCTGTAGAGCTTTTGTTGCAACATGTCCACACTCTTTAATTGGGGAAAATAACTGGCCTTTCTGAATACACTGCCAATGAAGCAGAACAGGTTGGGATGACTCACTGGCGCTGAAACTTTATGCACTGTACCACAATTGAAACTGAAGCTGAAAACTAGAGATATACAGTATAGTGATAATTGGTTTGCAGTACCTTGATCAATGCATCGTCCTTTTTGTCGTCATCATTCTTGTGACTGTTGCAGCAGTCAAAGTTCTGCAGCATGGTGGGGATGGTGAGAGGGAGGAGAAGCAGCCATATGATGATAGAGATCTGAGGAGATTTCTTGATGGCTTTTAGGAGATTCTTGCGACCGGGATGCACCACGTTGAAATATCGATCGATGGACGTCACCGACAGGAAGGCGATGCTGGCCCCTCGGTTTAAAAACAGCATGAAGAGCATCGCCTTGCACACGATGTCATTGGAGCTCCTTCTCTCTCCTTGGATGTAGTTGTATGCCTTCATGGGCAAACAGAAGAGCAGGAGAATATCTGCCAACACCAGGTTGAAAAGGAAGATATTGTTGGAGTTGGATTTCCAGAACTTCAGTTTGAATATGAAGAGATGGAGAACCGATGCATTCAGAGGCAGAGCCAAGATAAAAATCACAATCATGACAGCTGCGTAAAAATTATACAGCGATTTGTTTGTGGCTTCACAGTCTTCAATGAGTTGGTAATTGCTGTTGTTCCCCATTTCAACACTCAAATATACTTCTGAGGTAACGTGCAAAAATATAGATGACAAGCTAGAAATGCTTGAAATAAATCCTCTCACACGTGAAGTCTCACTCTACAAGCTGCAACAAGAGTCCTTGGCTTCAAACCACAAAGAAGGAAACAAAAAATCCTGCCAAACAAGTTTCTTCAAAGTCCTCAGTTTTAATCCTTTTTCACGGTTTAAAATTCTTCTTTCAGTCCTTCTTGTGCTTGTTTCTGAGCTTCCACAGGCAAGTTTTTATGTCCTGTCCTTTGAGTGTCAGGAGCAGGTCTTGAACTAATATCTCTCAGTGTGCAGAGCCAAATGGTAGGCGTCTCCTTTGTGGTTTGCCCTGTTGTACTCATGGCTCCTCCTTTTATAGCCTGAGGAGGTGAGTCACCAACTGCTCTTACACTGTCGGACCAGTGGCTCTTACAAAAAGCAGAAGACTATTTCAATTACCCATTACCTAAGCTTGTTTTGAGTGTGGTTAAAAAAAAAAACAAAGCCCCAATGTGCAGAGATATTTTAATATGATGAAAATATTCAAATGTGTATGTTTGGAGGTGTTTTACATGATTTAAAGGATGTTAAACCAACCGTCAGGGGCCTAAATGAACAATAAACCAGTTTTTCTTGCTGTAATGATTCTGATCCTCCTGTTCATACTGACCATTAGAAGATCCCTTCATAATGCTCTTACAATGGAAGTGATGGAGGACGAAATCCACAGTCCTCCTTCTGTGCAAAACATTTTTATTTAAAAGTTGATTTGGAGCTAATATGAAGTGTTTTTAGTGCCAAAGTCCTTCTTTTTGTTACTATACTTCCACCACAGCTCAACAGGGAAACACTAAGAGGGAATCTGCTGCCAGAAACACTGTAAATGTGTCAGATATCACTTGATATGACTAACTCAGACTGCTGAAGCTCAATAGAAGCTGATCATCTACTTTTAAATGATTTTGTCCTCCATCACTTTACATTGAAAGCACATTTGAAGGTTTTAATAGTCAGTATGAACAGGAGGAATGCTTACAGAGAGGAAGAACCTCTTTCACTGCTCATACAGACACCTGACTGCTTCTTTAAGACACTTTATAAAACTGTGTACACGCCCTTTAAATCCCATCAAGTGCAGAGTCTAAAAAGACTGTAAATGTGTCAGATATCACTTGATATGACTAACTCAGACTGATGAAGCTCAATAGAAGCTGATCATCTACTTTTAAATGATTTTATCCTCCATGACTTTACATTGAAAGCACATTTGAATGATTACAGAGAGTAAAACCTGCTTTAAGACACTTTTAAAAACTGTGTACACGCCCTTTTAAAGTCTCATCAAGTGCAGAGATCACAAGCTGATTTGACTTTTGACAGGCGGCCGACCATATGAGGAAAACTATTGCTATTTATTGGCACAAACTGTGAGAATTCACCCTTTATTCTATTCTGAGGGGTTCAGTAAATCCCTGAAGCTACCGACTGTCTGACTTAGAAAGCTCCTCGCTCACTGATACGCCGAACTCCTCTGCAGATGCTAAAAATGCGACCTTACCCAGATGTGGCTCCCTGGGAATAGATGATAGATTTACACAAAGGACACGAGAGGAGATAGACTTTGTGTGCTGCTGTCAACGATCGCTACTATGTAAGGAAAAGTAAATCAGTTTTGCGTGGAATGTCACGTCCTAAGGGAGGAGAAGGAGGAGAGAAGGGGAGAGAGAGAGAGAGAGAGAGATGGGGGTGGTGGGTTCAGCCTGGGGCCTCACATTTCAAAGCCCTGCATGCCTCTAACTCTGCATGCTTCAAACTCCTTGCTGCACCGGAGCAACAAGTCCAGACGGCTCCAGACGATCCAGACTTTCTATTCACGACATGCTTCAGTGACAGGCGGGAGGACGTGACCTGCATATGACAGATGACAGCCGCTCGTCACAGTACTTAACACAGTTATCTAGATTTAGAGATTTAGACAAATACACGGTCGCACATAAAGTTAGAATAACATATTTTTTACCTCTTTCCATGAAATGATTGATTTAGTCTTAATAGATAAAGTGTAAATATTTTCAAAATTGTATTAATCTCATTATACCTGGTCAAAGGTGATTAGTGATGTGTATAAATAGAAAATAAAAAGAGGAATGAAGAGGTAGGGGGGAGGAAGGAGGGAAGGAAGGAAGGAAGGAAAGAAGGACAGAGGAAAGAAGGAAGGGAGGAAGGTAGGGGGGAGGAAGGAGGGAAGGAAGGAAGGGAGGAAAGGAGAGAGGAAAGTAAAGAAGGAAGGGAGGAACGAAGGAAAAAAGGAAAGAGGAAGGAAGGAGGGAAGGAAGGGAGGGAGGAGGAAAGAAAGAAGGAAGGAAGGTAGGAGGGAGGGAGGAGAGAAGGAAGGAGGGAGGGAGGGAGAAAGGAAAAGAGGAAGGGAGGAAGGAAGGAAAGAAGGACAGAGGAAGGGAGGAAGGTAGGGGGGAGGAAGGAGGGAAGGAAGGACGGAAGGAAAGGAGAGAGGAAAGAAGGAAGGGAGGAAGGACAGGAAAGAAAAAAGGAAGGAAAGAAGGAAGGTAGGAGGGAGGGAGGAAAGAAGGAGGGAGGGAGGGAGAAAGGAAAGAAGGACAGAGGAAGGGAGGAAGGTAGGGGGGGAGGAAGGAGGGAAGGAAGGAAGGGAGGAAAG
>NW_026910387.1:0-24187 GCF_963691925.1 Scomber scombrus | reverse complement strand
AGGAAGGAAGGAAGGAGGTGAATGAAACAGTGAATTTAAATAGACTAAAGGGATTTAATGATTTGTGTCCTAAGAAGAAAGAACAAAAGAGAAGATTATATTTTATACCTCTTCCAGTTGCTCCTGGGTGTCAGTGTGTGTTGGTGTAATACATCTTCCGGCCAATAGGCAGCACTGTTGCCTCACTGTGAGTTTCTCCCTCAGCTCACAGTTCTCTCTGCTCAGCGTCTCCAGCTGGTGTTCAACTACAGACCAACACGTCTCTCTGTGCTCAAACTGCTGCTGAAGGGCCTCCAGCTGCTGCCTGAGGGCCTAAACACACACACACACACACACACACACACACACACACACACACACACACACACACACACACACACACACACACACACACACACATAAAAACCCACACATTGCAATACACACAAAAACACACACATTGAAACACACCCACACACACACCCACACATCAAAACGTACACACACCCACACACACACATCGAAACACACACACGCACATACATTCAAGCGCGCGCACACACACACACACACACACACACACACACACACACACACACACACACACACACACACACACACCACAGTTTAAAAACACAGGTATGTTTGTGAGTCATGTGTTGACTTAAAGCAGGGCTAGGAGTGTGTGTGTGTGTGTGTGTCTGTTTGTGTGTGTGTGTGTGTGTGTGTGTGTGTGTGTGTGTTTGCTGCTGTTTGCACAGATTTACGCCACCATGTGTTTAACAGCTCAGCGTCACACCTGATTACACAAACACAGGAAGTAGTTTACAGTTAAATTAAGTCAAAATGAAACCGACTTCTGTTGTTTATCATCCATAGAACTGTAAACACCTGATGATGCATTATGTTGAATATAGTCTGAGGAACACTGTAAACTTTCTCCAGGACTCTACTATAACCCTCCTGTTGTCCTCAGGTCAAGGGAGGACAGGAAGATGTAAGGAAGGAAGGGAGGAAAAAAGGGAGGAAAGGAGTAAGAAGGGAGGAAAAGAGGAAGGAAGTAAGGAGAGAAGGAAGGGAGGCAGGAAAGGAGGTAGGAAGGAAGGAAGGAAGGAAGGAAGGAAGGAAGGAATGAAAGAAGGAAGTGAGGAAAGAAGGAAGGAAGGGAGGAAAGAAGGAAGGAAGGAATGAGGAAGGACGGAAGGAAAGAAAGGAGTAAGGAGGGAGGGAGGAAAAGAGGAAGGAGGTAAGGAGAGAGGGAAGGGAGGAATGAAAGGTGGAAGGAGCAAGGAAGGAAGGAAAGAAAGGAGTAAGGAGGGAGGGAGGGAGGAAAAGAGGAAGGAAGTAAGGAAGGAAGGAAGGAAGTAAGGAAGGAAGGAAGGAAGGAAGAAGGAAGGAAGGAAGGAAGGAAGGAAGGAAGGAAGAAAGGAGTAAGGAAGGAGGAGGGAGCAAAGAAAGAGGAAGGAGGGGAAGAACGAAAGGAAAAATTAAAGAAAGAGGAAGGAAGGAAGGAAGGAAAGAAGGAACAGTCAAAAGAGACGGGGTCAATTTGACAGTTATGATACAGTTTAATACAGTTGTGACTTTAAACCTGTTGGTATGTTAAGTTTCGAGTCACGTCAAACGGTGATTTCCAGTTTCCAGCCTGATGAGCAGGTGACTGACATCGAGGGAGGGAAACAAAACAAAAAGCAAACTGGCAGCAACTCGTTCTTATTCTAAAGAAAAGCCTCAAATATAATTAATGAAAAGATAAGAAAGAAAAGAAAGTAGGGCAAACACTTGAGAAGTTAATTTATAGTCATTCAAGCGATGACAACATGAGTCAGATAATTATGAGTTAGTTCCCTGCAGCGTCTTGCTCCACATTCATGCAAAACCACACACACACACAGAGCACACACACACACACACACACACACACACACACACACACACACACACACACACACACACACACACACACACACACACACACACACACACACACACACACACACACACACAGAGAAACACATGCACACACGCACATTGAAACTCACAGAGAGAAACACACACACACAAACACACACTCATTGAAACACACACACACACACAGAAACACACACACAGCAAACACACACAAACACTCACACACACATTGCAATACACGCACACACACAAAAACACACACAGAGAAACAAACCCACACACACAAACATTGAAACACACACACAAAGACATTGAAACACACACACACACACACACACTCACAACCAGAACACACATTGAAACACACACACACACACACACAAACACACCACACATTGAAACACACACAGAGAAACACGCAGACATTGAAACACACACACACACACACACACACACAAACACACACACATTGAAACACACACACAGAGAAACATGCAGACATTGAAAAGCACACACACACACACACACACACACACACACAAACACACACATTGCAATACACGCACACACACAAAAAATAAACACAGAGAAACACACGCATACACAATACACACATTAAAACACACACAACGCAGACATTGAAACACACACACACACAAACACACACACATTGAAACACACACAGAGAAACACGCAGACATTGAAACACACACACACACACACACAAACACACATACATTGAAACACACACAGAGAAACATGCAGACATTGAAACACACACACACACACTACACACACACAAACACACACATTGCAATACACGCACACACACAAAAACAAACACAGAGAAACACACGCATACACCAATACACACATTAAAACACACACACAAAGACATTGAACCACACACACACACACACACACAATCTTTAAGTGGCGGTAATGTGCACAGTCATAGTCCATAATCCCTGAATTGACAGGCTGAAGTGGAGCCTGAAGGCATCACACACACACACACACACACACACACACACACACACACACACACACACACACACACACACACACACACACAACACACACACACACACCACTACACACACACACACCCACACACTGGGATTAAAGCAGCTTGTTATTTAATACATTAAGTGATGGGTGGATGTATAAATGGAGCGTATCACAGATTCACTGAGGAGGCAAAAACCGACCTTTGTTCCTATAATCTGTTATTCTGGTTGTTAATCTGGTCAAATAAAAACATTTAGATATAAAAAAAATAAAATAAAATAAAATCATTAAGAGAAAGAGTCCAGCTGTTTTATTTCTTTATTAACATTCCTGTCGTCCTCCCGGGTCAAATTGACCCCGTCTTTTTTGACTGTTCCTTCTTTCCTCCCTCCCTCCTTCTCTCTTTCTTTCCTTCCTCTGTCTTTCCTTCCTTCCTTCCGCCATCCCCCTTTCTTCTTCCTTCTGTCCTTCTTCCTTCCTTCCTCCCTACCTCCTTCTTTCCTTCCCTCCCTCCTTCCTTCCTTCCTTCCTTCATTTCCTTCCTCCCTTCCTCCTTGTCTCTTCCTTTCCTCCTCCCTTCCTTCTTTCCTCTGTCCTTCTTTCTTTCCTTCCTTCCTCCCTTCTTCTTTTCCTTCCTTCATTTCTTTCCTGCCTTCTTTCCTCCTTCCTTCCTTTTTCCTCCCTTTCTTCCTTCCTCCCTCCTTTCCTCCCTTCCTCCTTGTATCTTTCTTTCCTCCTCCCTTCCTTCTTTCCTCTGTCCTTCTTTCCTTCCTTCCTCCCTTCTTCTTTTCCTTTATCCCTCCCTCCTTCCTTCCTTCTTTCCTCCGTCCTTCCTTCATTTCTTTCCTGCCTTCCTTCCTCCTTCCTTCCTTTCCTTCCTTCTTCTTCCCTTTCTTCCTTCCTCCCTCCTTTCCTTCCTTCTTCCTCCCTCCCTTCCTTCCTTCATTTCTTTCCTCCCTTCCTTCCTTCATACATTTCTTTCCTCCCTTCCTTCCTCCCTTCCATCCTTCCTCCCTTGACTCGAGGACAACAGGAGGGTTCAAACTCATCTTGTCAAACTCATCTTCATTCAAGGAAGGAAGGAAGGAAGGTAGGAAGGAAGAAAAGATAGAAGGAAGGAAGGAAGGAAGGAAGGAAGGAAGGAAGGAAGGAAGGAAGGAAGGAAGGAAGGAAGGAAGGATGCAAGAAAAGACCGAAGGAAGGAAGGGAGAAAGGAAAGATGGAAAGAAGGAAGGTAGGAAGGAAGGAAGGAAGGAAGGAAGGAAGGAAGGAAGGAAGAGAAGACAGTAAGAAAAGATGGAAGGAAGGAAGGAAGGAAGAGAAGGAAAGACAGATGGGAAGGAAGGACGAGAAGACAGTAAGGAAAGATGGACGGAAGAAAGGGAGGAAGGAAGGAAGGGAGGAAGGAGTGAAAGACAGATGGAAGGAAGAGAAGACAGTAAGGAACGAGAGAAAGAAAGAAAGAAAGAAAGAAAGAAAGAAAGAAAGAAAGAAGAAAGAAAGGACAGATGGAAGGAAAGTGGGCCAGATTGTACTCCTCGGTGGGCCGGTTCTGTCCCACGGGCCTCATGTTTGACATCTCTGGGTTAAACTGTAACTGAGGCAGAGCAGTAGGGAGGAGAGCAGGGCTGGGTGTTACATTCATTATATATATCGGCCTCTAGAGGGCGCTGTTGTTATAAAGTGTTGGTGCTGAAAGCTTCTTTATTAAGGTGAGATGTTACCTTAGTGATCATTTCTAGAATAAACTACTTTACATTGAGGTGAGAGGATGTTTAGTGTTTCTCTTCTTTTACACAATGAGTTTATAATAAAACATCATTAATATTAAAAAGAAAGAAGAGAGAGAAATAGTTTAACTACATGTGGCTGTTGTTGGGTGTCACATGTTGGCTGGGGCCCCACAAGGGGGGGAAAGGTTAGGAGGATCCTGAGGGCCTGTGACTGACAGGGGCCTAAAAATGTTTGAACATTAGTTAAATAGTTTTTAATCAACATATCACCATTAATAGACATTAATAGAATATTTCATTTACAATAAACTGACACTTTATTTTAACCTTCCTGTCGTCCTCCCGGGTCAAATTGACCCCGTCTGTTTTGACTGTTCCTTCTTTCCTCCCTTCCTTCCTTCTGTCCTTCCTCCCTCCCTCCTTCCTTCCTTCTCTCTTTCTTTCCTCCCTTCCGTCTGTCCTTCCTCCCTCCTTCCTTCTCTCCTTCTTTCATTCATCCATCCCCCTTTCTTCCTTCCTTCTGTCCTTCCTTCCTCCCTCCTTCTTTACGTCCCTCCTTCCTGCCTTCCTTCTTTCCTCCTTCCCTCTGTCTTTTCCTTTCTCCCTCCCTCTCTCCTTCCTTCTTTCCTCCCGTCCTTCCTTCTTTCATTCCTTCCTCCCTCCTTTCCTTCCTTCTTCCTCCCTCCCTCCCTTCCTTCCTTGACTCGAGGACAACAGGAGGGTTAATGCAAAATGTTGCATGCATGTCTACACAGTGTTATATTACCACCTCGCTTCCCCGTCGCTTTTTCACGCAATACTTCTCAGTCTCAGTCTGATGCTGCTGATTCATACTCAACACTCAATTTCAGTTTTCAGAGTAGAAGAAGAAGAAGAAGTGAAAATGGATTTCACAAATGTTTCCAAACATGATTACACATGAAGTTAAATGAATATATGACTGAAACATTATTATTTTAAAACATAAATGAAGAAGCATCATTTGTAGGGCTGGGTATCGTGGCCAATTTCCTAAATCGATTAATCACGATTCGATTCGATTCAATTCAATCTGCTCTTAAATAATGAAAATGGCTCAACTGTGTTACAAAATACAAATGTACTTCACATTAAACAACAGGTTTTAACTCCAAACTTGTAAATTGGACAGTTTAAACTTGAGCTGTAAACAAAGTGTCTCAAGTCTCAAAAGTGCAATTTTGAAATTAGAAAGGAATTGCAAGTTTAAGTGTAATTAATTGTTTAATCCAGAAGTTCTTTGCTTACATACTCGTAGCTTTTGCACACAAACCTTCTCTAGTTCTCCCAAAGCTGCCGGATGAATCACGACTTCATGATTTATTGATATATAATAACTTTGAGACAGATTTTGGGGGGAAGAGATCCTGACTAACAGCACTGAGAGTTCACCAAAGCTTTCTTATCTACTCCTACACAAGGACGGACGACCCTCCCTGATCTCTGACTGGAGGTTTTTTTGGAATATACGAGTGTTATGATCATTTTGGGGAAGTATCTCGGCTTGTTTTGAGTCAGCGTGAATCAGTAGAAGCTGTGACGCCAATGATCGCATGAATAAGCCTTTAAAATTTATGACTGTCAGGAAAAAGTTAATGATCATGAGAGAAGAGTTCAACTACTTACCATGAAAGGGTGTGTGTGTGTGTGTGTGTGTGTGTGTGTGTGTGTGTGTGTGTGTGTGTGTGTGTGTGTGTGTGTGTTTTATATTCAGTGATCCAGAAATAACGGTAACTCTTAACGACCACATTAGAAAACACTGCCAAATACAATACATTGCAACACAGAAGGTCAGCACTGACGTCAAGCAGGAAGGAAGAAAAATCTGAAGATAAATGTAGAAAAACTCCAAAATTTGTGAAAGTAAAGAGGATTTAGGAAAAATAAGCTCCAGTACAGGTGAAGCAAGAAGTGGGTTTATAAGACTGTGTGCTTGGTTTGCTTTTTGTGCTGATTAATACACAATATATCAGCACTTTCTTGATTTTTGGAGCACTTTTCTTTATTATTTGGAGCTTTTACAGGCCTAACTAAAGGTGTTTTTCTATATAAGGCTCCTGCTGCCTTTATACACACACTCTCTCTCTCTCTCGGCTCTTAGGACCCAAATGCAGATACTGCAGACTCAGTCGAAGAAATACTAGCTTTATTTTTCATGCATTTCTTACGTCTAGGCTGGATTATTGTAATTCATTACTATCAGGCTCTCCTAACAAGACTCTAAAGACTCTCCAGCTGGTCCAGAATGCAGCTGCACACGTTCTGACCATAGACTGTATATAAGAAATGGACGTAACATCCATGATGTCACCCATTGGTTTGTGGACTGCTGCTCGGAGGCCAATAGTATCGGATCTGAGCAGCGCCATCTTGAAAATTTCCGGTGCATGCTGGGAAAAATAAAAACACGGATTCTACTTATATGGGCATCAGGAGGAGAAGGAGTGTGGAAGGAGGAAGGAAGGAAGGAGGGAAGGAAAGGAGGGAGGAGGGAAGGAAAGGAGGGAGGAGGGAAGGAAAGAAGGGAGGGAGGAAGGAAAGAAGGGAGGAAGGACGGACGGAGGAAAGAAGGAAGGTAGGAGGGAGGGAGGGAGAAAGGAAGGGAGGAAGGAAGGACAGAGGAAAGAAGGAAGGGAGGAAGGAAGGACAGAGGAAAGAAGGAAGGGAGGAAGGAAGAAGGAAAGGAGGGAGGAAAGGAGGGAGGAAGAAGGAAGGAAAGGAGGGAGGAAGAAAGAAGTAAGGAGGGAAGGAAAGAAGGAAGGGAGGAAGGGAGGGAGGAAGAAAGAAGGAAAGGTGGAAGGAAGGGAGGAAGAAGGAAGGAAAGGAGGGAGGAAGAAGGAAGGAAAGGAGGGAGGAAGGAAGGACAGAAGGAAGGAAGAAAGTGGGAAGGAGGAAGGAAAGAAGGAAGGGAGGCGCCCTCCTGAACCTGTGAACCAATCAACCTGTCAATCACCACGTAGCCACGCCCTAATGCATACCCTGCTTTATCGTCAAATATAAAATCAGGGAGGCCAAAATGTCCCAAATGAACATCATACTGCATTGAAGAAGGCTTTAAACTAGCGATTGAGACCATAAACACATTTTGAAAACGTTTACTGAGGTTAGAAATCAAGTGAGAAGTTGGTGAATTCTCCATTGACTTGTATAGAGACGGAAGTCATTTTGACACCAAAACGGTCGCCCCCTGGTGGCCTTTTGATAGAATGCAGTTTTAAGTTACTTCCGCGTTGGTTAGGACCCAAATGCAGATACTGCAGGCTCAGTCGAAGAAATACTAGCTTTATTTCCAACACAGATAAACCCAGGATGAATGAACAAAGGCAAAAACACACACAAGGACTTAGACGATGACTGAAGTGAAAACCAAAACCTAAATAGTGGTGATTACACAACAGGACACAAGAGACAGGTGAAACACATGAGGAAATTAACCAAGGCAGGAAAAACACAGGAAGTGAAACTAACACACACAAGGAGAAAACCTTTTAAAATAACTTGTAGACAAAGATTTTTAATATAATCGCCTTCTCCAGCTTCACTTATGAGGAAATGTAGAAATTCTTGTGCAAAATGTCTCATACTGTTATGACTGTGGCTGTAATTACTGTGAAAGTGTTTTAAATTTTTTATTGATAAAATGTGTTTTTAGTAATGCGTGCAGACAGAAGGCGATTGGTGGATTGGATCCAGATGTTTTGCTGCTTCACCACCAACAAAGCTGCTATAAATACAATCAAGATGATGTCATTCGGTTTTATTCTATGTAGTCATATTATCTTCTGTTATATTGGGTTACATTTTTATGAGGAGGCTTTAACCCTCCTGTTGTCCTCGAGTCAGGGAAGGAAGGAAGGAAGGACATAAGGAAGGAAGGAAGGACAGAAGGAAGGGAGGACAGATGGAAGGAAAGGAGGAAGGAAGGGAGGAAGAAAGAAGGAAAGGAGGGAAGAAGAAGGAAGGAAAGGAGGAAGGGAGGAAGGAAGGGAGGAAGGAAGGAAGGAAGGAAGGAAGGAAGGAAGGGAGGAAAGGAGGAAGGAAACGGGAAGGAAGTAGGGAAGGAAGGGAGAAAGAAGAAGGAAGGAAAGGAGGGAGGGAGGAAGGAAGGGAGGAAGGAAGAAGGAAGGAAATGAGGGAGGAAGGAAGGAGGGAAGGTAGGAGGGAGGGAGGAAAGAAGGAAGGAAGGAGGAAAGAAGGAAGGAAGGAAGGAAAGGAGGAAGGGAGGAAGGGAGGAAGGAAGGAGGGAAGGAAGTAGGGAAAGAAGGAAGGGAGGAAGAAGGAAGGAAGGAAGGAAGGAAGGAAGGAAGGAAGGAAGGAAGGAAGGAAGGAAGGAAGGAGGGAGGTAGGGACCGAGAAAGGAAAAGAGGAAGAGAAGAAGGAAGGAAAGAAGGACAGAGGAAAGAAGGAAGGGTGGGAAGGAAAGAAGGAAAGAAGGAAGGAAGGAACAGTCAAAACAG
The DNA here is from genome assembly GCF_963691925.1 of Scomber scombrus. Lineage (NCBI taxonomy): Eukaryota > Metazoa > Chordata > Actinopteri > Scombriformes > Scombridae > Scomber > Scomber scombrus. The sequence continues at coordinate 15,078 of NW_026910387.1, read as the reverse complement.
ACGGGGTCAATTTGACCCGGGAGGACGACAGGAAGGTTAAATAAGTGTAATTTTTGTGCAAAAATTAAATAAACACATTTTTAAATAGTGCTGCGTTTATTTGGTTAGTTTCTCTTCTCTTCTATCGTCTCCTGTTTATTTTAGTGAAGGTATGTGTTTGTGTCAGGTTGTATTTGTCACTCCCGGTTAGACTTGTTCTTCTTGTTGTTTTGGCTTTTGTCCAAACTCAAGTTATACGCAGCTCTATTTATAGTTAGCTATGTAAATAAAAACCAACTTTCAGTTATTGTAGTAGGTCACAACTATGACATCATCGGCTTATCGTATAATAATTGCAAACATTCATTCATGCTTTTTATGTCTCTTAATCTGAGTCATGGTGGCATCAGGCTGAGCAATGAAACCCAGACCTCCTTCTCTCCAGTAAAAGCCCATTTGTGCTCAACGTTAAATATGAATCTGGATATGGACGGAGCTTTCTGTCCGTGCTCCGCGTTCATTTCGTCCGAATTTCTGCATGTTTCCATAAAGCCTACAGATACGGGCCAAACGGAGCAGTACCACCGTAAACCATGGGGGGGCAGCGGCGGATCGGTGCATGCATTATCAGCAGCATCATGTCTATATGTATGGACTTGACCTTTGACCCCCCCTCCAAACATTATTGTGCTATTATATAAGTGGTATAAAATCATCTTCAAATGATAATATCGTTAATCGCTATTATTTCTGAGACAATATATCGTCCAATAAAAGTAGTTATAGTGACAGACCTATATACCACTATACTAAAGTTTCTTCAGTTCCTTATTTCTAAAGTCTTCATCAGTCCAAATCTTCTAAAGCCAAATAAATAATAGTTGGACTTTACATATAAACTACTATATTTTTTCTTCTTCTGCAGAACATTAAAATAACGTATTAAATTCAGTTTAAACTTTGATTTTGGAGCATTGATTGCATTGCTGTTTTTCTCCGTAGATGCAGAAGTGTAGCACCCACTCTCCAGTCCCACCCTCTCCTTTGCATTATTATACTATCAGTGGTATAAAATGATCTGCGAATGACAATAATATCGTTTATCATGATTATTTCTGAGACAATATATCGTCCAATAAAAGTAGTTATCGTGACAGTTCCAGTTAAATACTACACTGTACTCTGGCTGGTTTCAGTGCAATAACACATGACTACATTACTGAATGTGTGTATACTCTTATGGTATGACAGCATTCAGTTTCATCTTGGTTATGCTGATAAAGTCATTAGTTCAGGTAATATGATACTGTATGCGTGATGATTGTACAGCACTTTGGTCCACGCCTTTGTTTGTATTTGAGACACGCAGATATGCTTGTACTGTATGTTATATGTTAACACTTAACACACACGAGAGGAGTGGTTTTTTGTGAGTCCCACATGGTTTCAGTAACATGGGCCCCACATGTGAAGCCTATGTGGGCTGACTGTATGAGCCCCATAAGGGATGTAATGGCGCTTTTCCATTATACAGTTCCAGCACTACTCAGCTCGACTTTACTCTGGTTTTTTTGCGGCTCCATCAGGGATAGTACCTGGTACCTGGTACTACATCAGGGATAGTACCTGGTACCTGGTAGCTGGTACTTTTTTAATATCTGCCCTGCCGAGGTTCCAAGCGAGCCGAGCCGATACTAAATGTGACGTCAACAGACTGCCGGCCACTGAGTCAAGTTGAGCCGAGTAGAGCTAGAACTGTATAGTGGAAAACAGAGCAAATTGTATGGGCCCCATATTGTTTCAGTAACATGGGCCCAACATGTGTAACTCACCCAGTTGGGCCCCACTTGAAACCCATTCAGAACCCACTTGAAGCCCATATGGGAAAACTGTGGACAAACCCACAAATGTAACCCTTATGGGGCCCACATGGACATGCTGGCTGGGATATGCCCAAAATGAAATATGGAGTTACAAACCTGACAGCAGCGTTATTTAATCCAAATAAAATATTGTTTCCATGACAATTAAGTCTCATGATTGATTGTTTTTTTAATTTCTGACTGGCTGGTAAAGTGATTATTATTGTTTAGCAGGCCATAATGCACTGTGGTCAGGTTGTTTCAATGAGTGTGTGAGAAAAATGGTCATCTAGCAGAAAAGGGACGAAAGCTGATGCATGAGCTTCGGCAGTGCACAGGGGCCTCTGGTAGGATTAATGCAGCCTTCATCAGATGAGAAGTGAAAATGAACCACTGTGGACTGAGCTGACTTTAGCAAAACCTTTTATTTGCAGCTTCTTCAGGTTCATTCAGCAAAATTACAGAAGTATAACATGCATACTGGGTTTAGGACATGTTTAACTTAACTTAGAGAAAATGTCCCTTCTTCTCTCAGGCAACAGGCTGCAAAGCTATTGTTTGTTTCCCTGCTGGTGTGTGTGTGTGTGTGTGTGTGTGTGTGTGTGTGTGTGTGTGTGTGTGTGTGTGTGTGTGTGTGTGTGTGTGTGTGTGTGTGTGTGTCATTGTTTCAGGTCAGGTGGGTTTGGTGCACACTTCTTAACCCCTTACATACTGTTCGGAGTCAAATTTGACCCAATTTCTTTTAGCTCGACTCCCTAAATGTGACCCCAAGTATAGATAAATATAAATAAAATGCACCTTTTTTTAATGTTTGTGCAGCTAAAACACATTTTTGAAGATGCAAATGTAAAAATTTGAGATGTTTTTATTATTTTTTTTAATTCAAAAAATACAATTAAAACATGTTATATTCTTCATATTGTTTAAAATGGATCATAAAATAGTGATTGTGAATGTCTTTTTTCCTCCATAAATAAACAGATAATAGAATATGAACAGTATGTAAAGGGTTAAATATGAAAACACACGCCTTTGTCCCTTAGTATAACATTATAAAAGACTACTGTATTCTATATTGTATAATCCTGCAAAACCAAATAAAAGAAGATTTGAATAAAGAAGCTTGTTCTCTGCTAAATGCAAATGACTTGGAAACACTGATCTCACCAGTTCTGCAGCATGCACGCTGTCAGAGGAGGAAGGGTTAATGTGAGGAGGAAGCATTAATGTGAGGAGGAGGCAATAATGTGAGGAGGAAGCATTAATGTGAGGAGGAAGCATTAATGTGAGGATGAAGCATTAATGTGAGGAGGAAGGGTTAATGTGAGGAGGAAGCATTAATGTGAGGAGGAAGGGTTAATGTGAGGAGGAAGCATTAATGTGAGGAGGAGGCATTTTTTGTGAGGAGGAGGCATTAAAGTGAGGAGGAGGCATTAATGTGAGGAGGAGGCATTAATGTGAGGAGGAGGCATTAATGTGAGGAGGAAGGGTTAATGTGAGGAGGAAGCATTAATGTGAGGAAGAAGCTTTAATGTGAGGAGGAAGGGTTAATGTGAGCAGGAAGCATTAATGTGAGGAGGAGGCATTAATGTGAGGAGGAAGCATTAATGTGAGGAGGAGGCATTAATGTGAGGAGGAAGCATTAATGTGAGGAGGAATCATTAATGTGAGGAGGAAGCATTAATGTGAGGAGGAAGAAGCTTTAATGTGAGGAGGAAGCATTAATGTGAGGATGAAGCATTAATGTGAGGAGGAAACATTAATGTGAGGATGAAGCATTAATGTGAGGAAAAAGCTTTAATGTGAGGAGGAAGAAGCTTTAATGTGAGGAGGAAGCATTAATGTGAGGAGGAAGAAGCTTTAATGTGAGGAGGAAGCATTAATGTGAGGAGGAAGAAGCTTTAATGTGAGGAGGAAGCATTAATGTGAGGAGGAAGAAGCTTTAATGTGAGGAAGAAGCTTTAATGTGAGGAAGAAGCTTTAATGTGAGGAGGAAGCATTAATGTGAGGAGGAAGCATTAACGTGAGGAGGAGGCATTAATGTGAGGAGGAAGCATTAATGTGAGGAGGAAGCATTAATGTGAGGAGGAAGCATTAATGTGAGGAGGAAGCATTAATGTGAGGAGGAAGCATTAATGTGAGGAGGAGGCATTAATGTGAGGAGGAAGCATTAATGTGAGGAGAAGGCATTAATGTGAGGCGGAGGCATTAATGTGAGGAGGAATCATTAATGTGAGGAGGAGGCATTAATGTGAGGAGGAGGCATTAATGTGAGGAGGAGGCATTAATGTGAGGAGGAAGCATTAATGTGAGGAGGAGGCATTAATGTGAGGAGGAAGCATTAATGTGAGGATGAAGCATTAATGTGAGGAGGAAGCATTAATGTGAGGAGGAGGCATTAATGTGAGGATGAAGCATTAATGTGAGGAGGAAGCATTAATGTGAGGATGAAGCATTAATGTGAGGAGGAAGCATTAATGTGAGGAGGAAGCATTAATGTGAGGAGGAGGCATTAATGTGAGGAGGAAGCATTAATGTGAGGAGGAAGCATTAATGTGAGGAGGAGGCATTAAAGTGAGGAGGAAGCATTAATGTGAGGAGGAAGCATTAATGTGAGGAGGAAGCATTAATGTGAGGATGAAGCATTAATGTGAGGAGGAAGCATTAATGTGAGGAGGAAGCATTAATGTGAGGAGGAAGCATTAATGTGAGGAGGAAGCATTAGTTAATTACTATCAAAACGTGCAAAGTGACACATATTAAAGGTTTTGTAAAATCCCTGAAGTTTCACAAGGTAGCAGTAGAACCGGCTCAGGAGTGATCGAACGTGTGAATGGGACATGACAGGAGCAGCCGGTGTTGTGAAATTAGGTCAATGATGTCATGAGAAGAACTCTGAAAGGTGTGAAGCAACGCTGCAAACACACCGACTGAAACTGCCAAACCAGCATTTAAAAAAAAAAACCTTTGTGTCGTCCTCCTGGGTCAAATTGACCCCGTCTGTTTAGACTGTTCCTTCTTTCCTCCCTTCCTTCCTTCCGTCTGTCCTTCCTTCCTCCCTCCCTCCCTCCTTCTCTCTTTCTTTCCTTCCTCTGTCTTTCCTCCCTTCCTTCTTTCCTTCCATCCTTCCTTCCTTCCTTTCCTTCCTCCCTCCCTCCTTCTCTCTTTCTTTCCTCCCCACTACCTTCCTCCCTTCCTTCTTTCTTTCCTTCCTCCCTTCATTCCTTGCTCCCTCCTTCCCTTCCTCCCTCCCTCCTTTCCTTCTTTCCTCCCTTCCTTCCTTCCGTCTGTCCTTCCTTCCTCCCTCCCTCCTTCTCTCTTTCTTTCCTTCCTCTGTCTTTCCTCCCTTCCTTCTTTCCTTCCATCCTTCCTTCCTTCCTTTCCTTCCTCCCTCCCTCCTTCTCTCTTTCTTTCCTCCCCACTACCTTCCTCCCTTCCTTTCCTCCCTTCCTTCCTCCCTCCTTTCTTTCTTTCCTTCCTCCCTTCCTTTCTCCCTCCTACCTTCCTCCCTTCCTTTCCTCCCTTCCTCCCTCCTTTCTTTCCTTCCTTCCTTCATTCCTTGCTCCCTCCTTCCCTTCCTCCCTCCCTCCTTTCCTTCTTTCTTTCTTTCTCCCTTCCTTCCTCCTTTCCTCCCTCCGTCCTACCTTACTCCTTTCCTCCGTCCTTCCTTCCTTTCCTTCCTCCCTTCCTTCCTTCCTCCCTTCTTCCTCCCTTCCTTCCTCCTTTCCTTCCATCCTTCATTCCTCCCTCTCTTCCTTCTTTCCTTCCTTTCTTCCATCCTTCCTTCCTCCCTCCCATCCTTCCTTCCTCCCTCCCATCCTTCCTTCCTCCCTTCCTTCCTCCCTCCCTTCCTTCCTTGACCTGAGGACAACAGGAGGGTTATAAGGGGATTAAAGGATTTGTTGTTGTTTCATCTTTTTTTTTTTTCTAATTGTGAAGATAAAACAAAGCAGAGTGAAAATATTAAAACCAACAGTAGATTTAATATTACCATGTAGTCGCCTTCAGGCCACTTCCACATGCTCCTGTTATTTTCCATTAAGTTAATAATATATCAACCCTGGATATTCCCTCACTGGCCGGGTCTGACGGGTTTTTCCTCCTTCACTTAAACACTAAAACACTTAAACACTTAAACACTTAAACACTCACCTGCATAGCTTCACATTCCAGTTTGCTGAGACTTTGTTGGTTTCTTGTAACTTGAGCTTCTTCTCTGTCACAAAGGATGCAATCTCTCTCTTTGTGTCTCCTCTCAAGCTCATCTTCCTGCTCCGCTCTTTGACTGCATGAAAAAACAAACACATTTAAGATTAGAAGTCTCATAAAAGTCTGAAAACAGTCTGCAGCTTTAAGAAGACTTCTCTTCCTGCTTGTGACTACTTTCACTGAGCATGCATGTTGTATATTGTCGAATTTCCCTTTTATTTATGTGTTTTTTGGTGTTTTTATTCAACTGTTAACAGGCTGTTGCTGTAAAACACGCCATAAAGAAAGCTCAATATAAACAGAAACTTACTATTATTTAGAAAAATACATTTTAAAAACCTGAATTGTGTCATTATACAGGTTAATAGTGACTCTTTTTCTATTTATTTGCTATATACTTGCTGCTGCTATAATGCAAATTCCCCTACTGTGGGACTAATAAAGGAATATGCTATATATATATATATATATATATGTTACTCATGCATTCTTATTATCATGAATCATTTGTAACTTCAACTGCATGAAAACAGAAACATTTAGGACGAGAAGTCTCATAAAATAATCTGTAATATCACCTAAAAAACACAATACTGTAGCTTTAAGAACACTTTCATATCTTGTGACTTCTCACAGTGAACCTGCACATTGTATATTGTCCATTTTCTGTTTTATTAATGTGTTTTTTTACATTTTCAGAACCTAAAGTGTTAAAAAATTTGAAAAATCCAGTCTTCAGCATCTCTTATTGTGTCATTATACAGTTTAAATCCTGACCTGACTGACTGAGCTACTAAATCTGAGACTCAAACAGGCCTAAAGACCTAAAATCAGGTAGTGAACAGGAACATTTATTAGCAGCATGTTTGTTGTTTTACATCATCGGTTGTTGTAACCAGGCTGTGAACTACAGAGGAGCCAGCTTGTCTCTATAATACTGACAATATGCTATTTCTGCCGTGCACTTTTCTATTTTTCTACATTATCATGAATCATGTGCAAAATGAGTCCATTATGGATGCATGATTCACACAAGAGATGTATTCATCACTAAATTCATGCATGCTATTCTTGCCATCAGCATCAAAACTAGTTTAACTGAAAGATCATAAAAATACACTTTCTTAGTCACCGAATCAACTTTATTCAATGATCTGTTATGTAGTAGTCAGCATGCAGTGATGCCAAAAAAAAAACCCAAATCAGCTGACTCTGCAGACCAGAGCCAGAGAGCCTCTCCTGCAGATGTTAGTGACTTGTTGCTCCTCCGGTCAAGTGGAACGTGAGAGTGTTTTGGTTTGTACCCCGATACTCTTATTTCTGTGTGACCCCCCCCCCACTATAAGTTTTGTTTCCCGCCTTTTGCCCCTCCCCTTTTGTCACTGTACTCCATGGGAAAGTTCACTTCTTTCCTGTTTGTTTGTTAGCTTCAGGTCTGCATGGTATACTAATGGGGCTTTTCCACTATACAGTTCTAGCACGGTACGGTTTTCCATTACCATAGTACCTACTCAACGTTGGCGGGGTCGTCATAGCAACGCTTCTGATTGCACTGATTGGTCAGAGAAGTCACTGGAAGAGTCATGAGTGCGACGTCCGACACAAGAATCAAATCAAGTTTCACGCGTGTTAACATGGCCGAGCAGCAAGTACACCATCACCTCCATGTCCTCCATTGTTTATGTGTTTTGTGTCGCGTATATAAACTAAGTCACGGCAGTTTCGCGCAGCCGTGCTAGGACAACCCCGCCCACATTGAGAAGGAACTATAGTAATGGAAAACGACCTGGTACCAATACGGTACGCCATTAGACCCCATAAGGGGCCTACATTGTTTCACCCAGTCTGGCCCCACCTGAAACCCAGTCAGAACCCACTTGAGGCCCCATATGGGCAAACACAGGTGTGGTCACCATGGAAACTGTGGACAAACCCACTCGGGACCCATATTTGCAGCCCGAAGTGAAACCTTATGGGCTCAATTAAAGACTCCAGCTAAAAGAATTTATCCCTGAACAGTATGTAAGGGGTTAAAAAGTGTGCACAATAACACACACACACACACACACACACACACACACACACACACACACACACACACACACACACACACACACACACACACACACACACACACACACACACACACACACACACACACTGGCTGGATACTACTCTCAGTGAGCCTGCACATTGTTTACTGTCTAGTTTCATTAATGTGGTTTTCCATCCTTGTTTTTACTTTTAACTGCTGCTATAAAAAAAACCGACATAAATAAAAGCTCAAATCAATAACAGACTGAGACTCAAACAGGCTTAACCTTCCTCGTCTGTTTTGACTGTTCCTTCTTTCCTCCCTTCCTTCCTCTCTCTTTCCTCCCTTCCTTCTTTCCTTCCTCCATCCCCTTTTCTTCCTTCATTCTGTCCTTCCTTCCTCCCACCCTCCTTCCTTCCTTCCTTATTTCCTCTGTCCTTCCTTCCTTCCTTCCTTCCTCCCTCCTTCTCTCTTTCTTTCCTCCATCCTACCTTCCCCCCTTCCTTCTTTCCTCTGTCCTTCTTTCCTTCCTTCCTCTTTTCCTTTTTCTTCCTTTCTTCCTTCTCTCCTTCCTTCCCCCCTCTTTTCCTTCCTTCCTTCCTCCCTCCCTCCCTCCTTTCCTTCCTTCCTTCTTTCTCCCTCCCTCCCTCCCTCCCTCCCTCCCTCCCTCCCTCCCTCCCTCCCTCCCATTCCTTCCTTCCTTCTTTCCTTCTTCTTTTTCTTCCTTCCTCCCTCCCTCCTTTCCTTCCTTCTTTCTCCCTCCCTCCCTCCTTTCCTACTTTCCTTCCTTCCTTCTTTCCTCCGTTCTTTCTTCCTTCTCTCCTTCCTTCCTTCCTTCCTCTTTTCCTTCCTCCCTCCATACTTTCCTTCTTTTTTCCTCCTTCCTTCCTTGACTCAAGGACACCAGGAGGCTTAAAGACTTAAATCAGGAAGCAGTATTAACATTTATTATTAATAGCAGCATGTTGATGATTGATTGTCACTGCGCCTCCCACCTACAGTCTGGTTCTGCCTGAGGCTTCTCTTCCTGTTAAAGGAGTGTTTCCTTGTTCCTCATGTGGTAATGTTGGTAGTACTCATTAAATTAAAGAGCACAGTCTAGACCTGCTCTATGTGTTAAGTGACTTTAGGTGCCATATAAATAAAGATTGATTGATGTTATGTGTCAGTCTTCTCTCAGGGAAAAAACGTGAGATGACATAGTAGTGGTTAGACAATGACAATGAATCATTTAACATGATTTTTCAGGTATTTCTAAGCAGCAGAAACATTTCCTTAAAGTGTGATTTCCAGTGAAGTTGTGTAGTTATTATAAATGTTGTGGCAGATCTCTCTAGAAACTGGTAAAAAAAATAACAACAAATGTGGGTCTCCTGTGCAAATAACAGCAGCTAGAAATGAACTTAATCATTTATTATGACATTAAATTAAGCTGTTAAAGTGTAGAGTAGTAGTGGTGGTACTTTGTTTTTTTGATTTGTGCAGATTGATTTGATGCTTGCACACTGCAGGTGGAAATAAACAGATTTAAACAGATGATAAACTGATGTTGAGGCACCTGCTTCCTGCCTTAAAGTACTGTTGATCAGTTAATACGCTAGAAAACATCCTGTTTTACTATCAGAAGACCATCTCTTGTGTGTGTGTGTGTGTGTGTGTGTGTGTGTGTGTGTGTGTGTGTGTGTGCGTGTGTGTGTGTGTGTGTGTGTGTGTGTGTGCATGCATCTGTGTCTGCAGAAAAACCACACAGTTGGTTTTTACCAGTGAATTCCCCTCCACCTGCGTGCCGCCTTGTTTTCAGATGAAAGACGATTCTTCTTCTGTGGTTTCAGATCGCGTGGCTGCTTCAACACTTTCTGACCACCGAGACCTAGACGTGGAAAAAAAAAAAAAAAAAAAAACACACACACACACACTTCCATCTTGTTATCTTGTATTGCTTCTTTTATTTATATGATTTTAACAGGGAAGAAAATATATATATTATATTTTAACCTTCGTGCCGTCCTCCCGGGTCAAATTGACCTCGTCTGTTTTTTACTGTTCCTTCTTTCCTTCCTCCCTCCCTCCCTCCTTCTCTCTTTCTTTCCTCCCCATTACCTTTCTTCTTTCCTCTGTCCTTCTTTCCTTCCTTCCTCCTTTCCTTCCTCCCTCCTTACTCCTTTCCTTACTCCTTTCCTTCCTTCCTTCCTTCCTTCCTTCCTTTCTTCCATCCCTCCCTTCCTTCCTTCCTTCTTTCCTTCCTCCCTCCCTCCTTACTCCTTTCATTCCTTCCTCCTTCCCTCCCTTCCTTCCTTCCTCCTTTCCTTCCTCCCTCCTTTCCTTCCTCCTTCCCTCCTTTCTTCCCTCCCTCCCTTCCTTCCTTCTTTCCTTCCTCCCTCCCTCCTTACTCCTTTCATTCCTTCCTCCTTCCCTCCCTTCCTTCCTTCCTCCTTCCCTCCCTCCTTACTCCTTTCCTTCCTTCCTCCCTTCCTTCCTTCTCTCTCCCTCCTTACCCCTTTCCTCCCTCCCTCCTTACTCCTTTCCTTCCTTCCTTCCTTCCTTGACCTGAGGGTTAAGCTACTTAAAGACACTTTAAATAAGCAGACGATCATAAAAACAGCCTAAAAGCATCGAGTACAGATGAGAGTAAGAAAGAAAATATTAAAACCAGACATGAGCCCAAAACCATTAAATGTGTTAAAATAGAAGCTGGAACTATTACCGTCAGTCTGACTGGGAGAATATTCCTCTGCTGGGTTTAACTGGTGAGACCCCAGGCTGAGACTGGGAGGAGGGGGGGGGTGGAGGGAGCTTGGGAAACTGGTGACACTGGGAGGATGAGTTATCTTCATCCTCCCTGCTGCTGCTGGTGGTGGGAGGAATCCTGAGAAAAGAGCTGCAGTCTGAAGGAGGGAGGGAGGAAGGGAGGAAGGAAAGGAAGGAAGGGAGGAAGGAAGGAAAGAAGGAGGGAGGGAGGAAGGAAGGACAGAAGGAAGGAAGAAAGGGGATGGAGGAAGGAAAGAAGGAAGGGAGGAAGGAAGGAAAGAAGGAGGGAGGGAGGAAGGATGGACATAAGGAAGGAAGAAAGGGGATGGAGGAAGGAAAGAAGGAAGGGAGGAAGGAAGGAAAGAAGGAGGGAGGGAGGAAGGATGGACATAAGGAAGGAAGAAAGGGGATGGAGGAAGGAAAGAAGGAAGGGAGGAAAGAGAGAGGAAGGAAAGAAAGAAAGAAGGAGGGAGGGAGGAAGGACAGACGGAAGGAAGGGAGGAGGGAAAGAAAGAAGGAGGGAGGGAGGAAGGAAGGACAGAAGGAAGGAAGAAAGGGGATGGAGGAAGGACAGAAGGAAGGAAGAAAGGGGGATGAGGGAAGGAAGGGAGGAAAGAGAGAGGAATGAACGAAAGAGAGAAGGAAGGAGGGAGGAAGGACAGACGGAAGGAAGGAAGGAGGGAAGGAAAGAAGGAGGGAGGGAGGAAGGAAGGAAGGACAGAAGGAAGGAAGAAAGGGGGATGGAGGAAGGAAAGAAGGAAGGGAGGAAGGGGGATGGAGGAAGGAAAGAAGGAGGGAAGGAAAGAAAGGAAGGACAGAAGGAAAGAAGGAAGGGAGGAAAGAGAGGAAAGAACGAAAGAGAGAAGGAGGGAGGGAGGAAGGAAGGAAGGAAGGGAGGAAAGAGAGAGGAAGGGAAAGAAAGAGAGAAGGAGGGAGGGAGGAAGGACAGTTTGAAGGTGTTGAAGCTTGACTCTTGTTATTTGTCTCACTGAGAAAAAATGCCTCTATTGCCTCAGCTTGTTTTTGACCTTTGACCTCCCTCCAGCAGCTCGGTCTCGACTCGCTCTGCCACAGATGAGAGTGTGTTTTTTTTTCCACGTCGTCGTCCTCGGAGCTCGAGACTCTCTCCGCCTCGACACTAACAATAACTTCCTGATTTCTGGGGATCCAGACGTGTGAGTTGTGCTGCATGGTTGGTTCCCATCGATGCTCGGAGGCGGACATTTTTATATAAGATGCTGCGACTTCAAACTGACCTTTCACCTTATTGACTAGCTCAGCTTCAGCTTCAAAGAAAGAGAGAAGGAGGGAGGGAGGAAAGACAGATGGAAGGAAGGGAGGAAAGAGGGAGGGAGGGAGGAAGGCAGGACAGAAGGAAGGGAAGAAAGGGGGATGAGGGAAGGAAAGAAGGAAGGGAGGAAAGAGATAAGGAAGGAGGGAGGAAGGACAGACGGAAGGAAGGAAGGAGGGAAGGAAAGAAGGAGGGAGGGAAGAAGGAAGGACAGAAGGAAAGAAGGAGGGAGGGAGGGAGGAAGGAAGGACAGAAGGAAAGAAGGAGGGAGGGAGGAAGGAAGGAAAGAAGGAAGGGAGGAAAGAGAGAGGAAGGAAAGAAAGAGAGAAGGAGGGAGGGAGGGAGTAAGGACAGACGGAAGGAAGGGAGGAAAGAAGGAGGGAGGGAGGAAGGAAGGACAGAAGGAAGGAAAAAAAGGGGGATGAGGGAAGGAAGGGAGGAAAGAGAGAGGAAGGAATGAAAGAGATAAGGAAGGAGGGAGGAAGGACAGATGGAAGGAAGGAAGGAGGGAAGGAAAGAAGGAGGGAGGGAGGGAGGAAGGAAGGACAGAAGGAAGGAAGAAATTTCTATTATTTCTAATGTCTTGGTTCCTGAAGCTTTACATGTCAGCTTTGGGAGAAATTGATCAATGTTGCATTCTGTATCTCTGTACCTCTTTCTAACGTTGACATCGCTTTCATTTCGGCCTGGGAGGAAACAGAAGGAGTGTAATATCGAGGCTGTAGAGGAGCATTGAAGTCGACCTTTTCATGGGAAAGGTCTTCATGCTGAGTCTGGGTTCCTCTCCGGGTTTCCTCGGGTGTCTCAGGATTATATAAACCAGAGCGGACGTTTTGCAGAGTCTCAAACTCTCCGCTACTCTCGGGCTGTGAGGTCAGAGGCTGGAAGCTTTCAAGCTGCGCTGCCTCGTCTTTAAAGAGCAGAAGCTTGTTGCCTAGCTGCGGCTGCTGCTGCGGCTGCTGCTGCGGCTGCTGCTGCGGCTGCTGCTGCGGCTGCTGCTGCTCGCTGAGCTTCAGAGTATTTCTGTCCTGCAAGAAGTAACGTGTCTCCGTCGGGCTCGTCACCTCACTGCCGGCCTGACGAGGAGGAGAAAGAGCAAGAATCATTTCAGAGAGTCGAGCTCAAGCTCACGTTTGACTAAAAACACAATTATTCCACATTTTCCCACATTTTTCCTTCTTTTTCTTTCTTTCTTTTCCTTCTTTCCTCCCTTTTCTGCATTTCTTTCTTTCTTTCTTTCTTTCTTTTCTTTCCTATTTTTTCTTTCTTTCTTTCCTCCCTCCTTTTTCTTTCTTTCTTTCTTTCTTTTCTTTCCACCTTTTTCTGTCTTTCTTTTCTTTCCTATTTTTCTTTCTTTCTTTCCTCCCTCCTTTTTCTTTCTTTCTTTCCTCCTTTTTCTTTCTTTCTTTTCCTTCTTTCCACCTTTTTCTGCATTTCTTTCTTTCTTTCTTTCTTTCTTTTCTTTCCTATTTTTTCTTTCTTTCTTTCCTCCCTCCTTTTTCTTTCTTTCTTTCTTTCTTTTCTTTCCACCTTTTTCTGTCTTTCTTTTCTTTCCTATTTTTCTTTCTTTCTTTCCTCCCTCCTTTTTCTTTCTTTCTTTCTTTCTTTCTTTTCTTTCCACCTTTTTCTGTCTCTTTCTTTCTTTCCTCCTTTTACTTTCTTTCTTTTCCTTCTTTCCACCTTTTTCTGCATTTCTTTCTTTCTTTCTTTCTTTCTTTCTTTTCTTTCCTATTTTTTCTTTCTTTCTTTCCTCCCTCCTTTTTCTTTCTTTCTTTCTTTCTTTTCTTTCCACCTTTTTCTGTCTTTCTTTTCTTTCCTATTTTTCTTTCTTTCTTTCCTCCCTCCTTTTTCTTTCTTTCTTTCTTTCTTTTCTTTCCACCTTTTTCTGTCTCTTTCTTTCTTTCCTCCTTTTACTTTCTTTCTTTTCCTTCTTTCCACCTTTTTCTGCATTTCTTTCTTTCTTTCTTTCTTTCTTTCTTTCTTTTCTTTCCTATTTTTTCTTTCTTTCTTTCCTCCCTCCTTTTTCTTTCTTTCTTTTCTTTCTTTCTTTTCTTTCCACCTTTTTCTGTCTTTCTTTTCTTTCCTATTTTTCTTTCTTTCTTTCCTCCCTCCTTTTTCTTTCTTTCTTTTCTTCTTTTATAGTATATATACTATACTATACTATACTATACTATATACTGTATATTATAATCTACTAATATATATATATATATATATATATATATATATATATATATATATATATATATATATATATATATATATATATTATATATATATATATATATATATATATATATATATATATATATATATATACTAAATATACCTGCAGAGGTTTGGACTCTTCTATAAATCCTCCAGAGTCATATTTCTCCCTCGCAGCAGGTTTCATCGGCCTTTGATGCACAAACGTAAAAGAAGAAGAACAATTAAATAAAGAAATAAGGAGAAGTTTTCATTCTTTTCTTTCCTTCTTTTTCATTCTTTTCTTTCCTTCTTTTCATTCTTTTCTTTCCTTCTTTTTCTCTTCTTGTTTTCTTTCTCCTTTTTCTTCCTCTTATTCCTCACTTTTCTTTCTTTCTTTCTTTCCTTATCTTTCTTTCTTTCTTTCCTCAATCTTTTTTATTTTCTTCCTTTTTCTTTCTTTCTTTCTTTCTTTCCTCAATCTTTGTCTTTCCTTCTTTTTCTCTTTCTTGCTTTCTTTCTCCTTTTTCCTCCTCTTGTTCCTCACTTTTCTCTCTTTTCTTTCTTTCTTTCTGTCCTTTATATTTCTTTTTTTCTTTCCTCAATCTTTTTTCTTTTCTTCCTTTTTCTTTCTTTCTTTCCTTTATCTTTCCTCAATCTTTTTCTTTCTTTTCTTTCTTTACCTTTCTCTTTTCTTTTTTCCTCCTTTCTCTTTCTTTTCTTCCTCCCCTTTCTCTATAGGTGGATAAAATATGTATCATTATTTT
>NW_026910386.1:82500-84707 GCF_963691925.1 Scomber scombrus | reverse complement strand
CTTTACTGTAGTATTTCCATGTGATGCTACTTTCTACATCTTTTCCTCCCTCCCTCCCTCCCTCCTACCTTCCTTCCTTCTTTCCTCCGTCCTTCCTTCCTTCCTTCCTTCCTTCCTTCCTTCCTCCCTTCCTTTCCTTCTTTCCTCCCTCCTTTCGTTCCTTCTTCCTCGATCTTCCCTTTCTTTCCTTCTTTCCTCCCTCCTTTCATTCCTCCCTCCTTCCTTCCTTCTTCCTCCCTTCCTTCCTTGACTCGAGGACAACAGGAGGGTTAACAGAGATATAAAATTAATTTAACGTCGTAAATGTTGATTATTGGATCTTTAAGTGAAGGATTTTCCACAGCTGACATGTTTTCGGGGAGTTGAGCTCGTTTATCAGAGCGAGGCGGTCCGGCGTGAGGACGGCTGGAGGCCCCGTCTGAACCTGCCTCAGTCAGCTCCAATCAGCTGCTGGCCGACGGTTGTCAAAGCAACGGGTTGAAAAGGTGTTTGATGTGAGGAAACACAACAGTAAAGCTGCTCTCGCTTCCCCAACCGACCAATCAGACGCTGCCCCCGCCGCTGACACGTGACAGCGCTTAGCCCCGCCCGCCTCAAACCAAGAGGCCCGTCTGTCCGTCACGAGACAGTTTAATCTGTGTGTGTGTGTGTGTGTGTGTGTGTGTGTGTGTGTGTGTGTGTGTGTGTGTGAGACCAGCAGAGAGAGAGAGAGAGAGACAGGAAACAGACAGACGAGCAGCGTGAAAACAAGATGGAGGAGTTGAAGCAGGAAAAAGAATGTTTGATGTAAACAGAGAGGAAGAGGATGAAGAGGAGGAGGAGGAGGAGGAAGAGGAGGAGGAGAGCAGCAGGTCATGTTCAGTCTCTGCAGCTCTAAATTTTAACGTCTGGATTCAAACTCAAACGCTCCGAGTTTAACCCTCCTGTTGTCCTCGAGTCAAGGAAGGAAGGAAGGGAGGAAGAAAGAAGGAAAAGAGGGAGGAAGGGAGGAAGGAAGGAAGGAAGGGAGGGAGATTTTGACTGTTCCTTCCTTCCTTCAGTCTGTCCTTCTTTCCTTCCCTCCTTCCTTCCTTTCTTCCTCCCTTCCTTTTTTCTTCTGACCTTCTTTCCTTCCTTCCTCCCTCCTCCCTTCCTCCCTTCTCTCCTCTGTCCTTCTTTCCTCCCTTCCTCTTTTCTTTTTTCCCTCCCTCCTTCTTTCCTTCCTCCTTCCATCGTTCCTTCCTTCCTCCCTTCCTCCTTTTCTTCCATCCTTCCTTCCCTCCTTCCCTCCCTCCGTCCTTCCTTTCCTCCCTTACGTTCTTTCCTCCCTCCCTCCCTCCGTCCTTCCTTTCCTTCCTCCCTCCCTCCCTCCTTTCCTTCCTTCTTCTCCCTTCCTCCTTAGACTGTAGGACTAACCCTTCCTGGTAGTTTGTTGTCATCTGTAAAACATGTTTTATGTCTGTTGGATGTTTGGAGTTAAACAAACCAACTAAAAAATAAGACCTAAAGTTCGAAAAAACATCTGTAAATAAAAAAATAAATGTCTGTGTTGTTTTATTGCTCCCTGAACTCCTCCTCCATATAAACAGTCTCTAATATATTATAGTGTTGCTTTTCTCTCTGTGCAAATAAAGCAAACTGTGATAAAAAACATATGTTCATCCTTTCTTTCCTTCCTTCCTTCCTTCCTTTCTTCCTTCCTTCCTCCCTCCTTCCTTTTTTCCTTTCCTCCCTTACTCCCTCCCTCCTTTCCTTCCTTCATTCCTTCCTTCCTCCCTCCTTCTCTCTTTCTTTCCTCTCCCCTCCCTTCCTCCCTCCTTCCTTTCTCCCTTACGTCTTTCCTCCCTCCGTCCTTACTTACCTCCCTTACTTCCTCCCTGCTTTCCTTCCTTCTTCTTTCCTTCCTACCTTTCTCTCTCCCTCCTTCCTTCCTTTCCTTCCTTACTTCCCACCTCCTTTCCTTCCTTCTTCTTTCCTTCCTACTTTCCTCCCTCCCTCCCTCCTTCCTTCCTTCTTTCCTTTCTCCCCTCCCTTACTCCCTCCTTCCTTTCCTTCCTTCATTCCTTCCTTGCTCCTTCTCTCTTTCTATCCTCTCCCCTCCCTCCCTTCTTTCCTCTGTCCTTCAACCCTTCCTTCCTTTCTCCCTTACGTCTTTCCTCCCTCCCTCCCTCCGTCCTTCCTTTCCTTCCTCCCTCCCTCCCTCCTTTCATTCCTTCTTCCTCCTTTCC
>NW_026910386.1:0-77500 GCF_963691925.1 Scomber scombrus | reverse complement strand
AACTCCAGCTGTTTGCAGTGGTGCAGCTCAGTAAACCTGTCACTTAGAAATTACATTAATTACATTTACATACGACTAAAAATGTTTTTGAATTAATCGAGAGCTTCATTTATAAACTGTTATGAAGTTGCAGGACGTTTCTTTTTCATCCTTTTTGTCAGTCAGTCAACCTCGACTCCTAAAAACGATAATAATTATTAATATTGCAGTTTAACCAGGCGGGGAGTTCTGGTCCTCTGAAATGAAGCCAACGCGGAAGTAACTTAAAACTGCATTCTATCAAAAGGCCACCAGGGGGCGACCGTTTTGGTGTCAAAAGGACTTCCGTCTCTATACAAGTCAATGGAGAATTCACCAACTTCTCACTTGATTTCTAACCTCAGTAAACGTTTTCAAAATGTGTTTATGGTCTCAATCGCTAGCTTAAAGCCTTCTTCAATGCAGTATGATGTTCATTTGGGACATTTTGGCCTCCCTGATTTTATATGTGACGATAAAGCAGGGTATGCATTAGGGCGTGGCTACGTGGTGATTGACAGGTTGATTGGTTCACAGGTTCAGGAGGGCGCCTCATGCTCCTCCTGATGCCCATATAAGTAGAATCCCTGTTTTTATTTTTCCCAGCATGCACCTGAAAATTTCCAGATGGCGCTGTTCAGATCCGATACTATTGGCCTACGAGCAGCAGTCCACAAACCAATGGGTGACGTCACGGATGTTACGTCCATTTCTTATATACAGTCTATGGATTAGACCGAATGGATCAAATTCTAACAGTAGGAGTCATTTCACCAGATTTGTGACGTCTCTTTTACAATGTAAGTCTACACCATTATTTATAATTGCCTGTTCCTCGAGGCTTTGGCTAAACTAGCTGCTGAGTCTTCAGGTTTGTTGTGTTTGTAGCATGAAGCAGCTACTTTCTGCAAAGTTGGCAAACATCGATGTGTTTTCTGTCACCCCAAAAAAATCCTCCCTCACACTTCTTCTCTGATGCTTCAGAGTCGTGATGATCTGACTCTGTCCTCAATTTTAATTAATTAGCTGAGTTTACTGACGGGTCAAAGAGCTGCGGAAGGTTGAAACTGACAGTCAGACACCATCTGCTGGATCACGAGGCTAAACTACTTCACACTGTTGAGCTTAAAGACTGTACATTTTACATTTCAACAGTTTATTATAGTTTGAATATTTAATTTTCACCCTCTTGTATTACCTATATTACCTACATGCCTATATTACCTATATACCTATATACCTGTATTACCTATATTATATATATACCTATATTACCTATATACCTATATAACCTATATTACCTACCTGTATTACCTTTATACCTTTTTTACTTTTCAACACCTTACTGTTTAATATTCTGATGGTTTCTCATTACTCTGTTTGTTTTAATCTATAAAGTATTTTATTAATCAATCAGTAGTTTTACCACTATTATCCCAGTATGTACACTGACACACACACACACACACACACACACACACACACACACACACACACAGATCTATAGGTTTGCAGTGGAGTTGTTGTGGTAAGTAAACGGCCGGTGTGTATTCAAAACCAACAGTCCTTTCAGATTCTCCCCCGGCAGGAAAAACATCAACGGTGATACCGAATCGATCCGGCTGACAGAACATGAAAGAGGCCACATGTCGCTCTGACTCAGGAATGTTCCTCACAAACGGCGGCGAGGAGAAAATAAGCTGCTCAGCCTCACAGAGTCGAGTCGGCCTTTGAGGAGAAAATCTGACAGACGGGGAAAAAGACAACTTTGATCAGACACAGAGGGGGAACTTTCAGACACGTTTAACCCTGTTTCTGGTGTTTTTATCATTTAAAAATCCAATAAATCAAATTCTTTTTTGCTCGGTCTCATTTAGCCTTTAACTGCTAATTTTCTCTTTCTGTTGACGTCCGCCACTGAAATTCACTTCAAATTCAGTCTGAACACACAGCAGCAGCCTGTTACTGCATTGTTCACTTAAGGTCCTTTAGTAACTCTTCAAGGATCCTTAAAACTTTCTGAAGGACCTTTGAGAATAACCAGAGAATAAACTTAATTAACCAGAGCTGCACAAAGAGAATCCTGCTCTCTGATTGGATGTCTGGTGTCGGTTCTGCTTCATTCACTTTGAGAAACTTCCTCAGGAGCTATTAGTGGCTGCTCAAAAACCTTTACAACTTCCTTAAGGACATCTTAAACGTGCCCAAAGCTCTATAATACCAAGAGTTTAAACTAATTAGACAAATGCAGCCACAACCGAAGAGATGCTGCTGTCTGATTGGCTGTCAGGTTGTTTGTTCTGGTCAAAAGCCGATTAATGGTAACATACATGACTGCTTAATTCACACAAGGAGCTTCAGAATTTCTTCAAGGATCCCTAGATGTTCTTCAAGGAGTTAAATGTGTTGGAGCAGGCGGGGAGTTCCTGTCCTCTGAAGAGAGGCCAATGTGGAAGTAACTTAAAACTGCATTCTATCAAAAGGCCACCAGGGGGCGACCGTTTTGGTGTCAAAAGGACTTCCGTCTCTATACAAGTCAATGGAGAATTCACCAACTTCTCACTTGATTTCTAACCTCAGTAAACGTTTTCAACATGTGTTTATGGTCTCAGTCGCTAGTTTAAAGCCTTCTTCAATGCAGTATGATGTTCATTTGGGACATTTTGGCCTCCCTGATTTTATATGTGACGATAAAGCAGGGTATGCATTAGGGCGTGGCTACGTGGTGATTGACAGGTTGATTGGTTCACAGGTTCAGGAGGGCGCCTCATGCTCCTCCTGATGCCCGTATAAGTAGAATCTGTGTTTTTATTTTTCCCGACATGCACCGTAAATGTTCAAGATGGCGCAGCTCAGATCCGATACTATTGGCCTCCGAGCAGCAGTCCACAAACCAATGGGTGACGTCACGGATGTTACGTCCATTTCTTATATACAGTTTATGGGTAAATCACAATGCGTGTGCTAAATAACATATTTGCATTTTTTCCTCCCTGTATTTTGCACACTGGGGTTAAAACACCTCATATTACATTCATTATGGTAAACGTACTAAATGGACAGCGTGTATTATCTTGCACAGTTGAAAGACGCAAACCTCAGTGCGCTGCGTTAGTAGATCAGCTTTCACATGTTTTTACACACGCAAACCTTTAGTAAATCAGACCCAAAGAGGTGGACAAAGAAGGTTCACTCTGAGGAGTCCTGATGGAGAAAATAAAGGAATCACCACTCTGACTTCTTCCACCTCTACGTCATCCATTATTCTCATTCATCAGGATTTAAATAACTTAAATGTATCTTCTGATGCAGTAGTGAACACATCCAGGCTGCAGTGGAGCGATGGATTCATGTCAGTGACTCATAAGACCCTGAAACATTATATATACTCCTGGATGTGATGAGTTAAACAAACCAACCTGAACCTACTGATGTTTTTCTCCTTCATTCAGTTCGTTAATGCAGATTTTGGAACCAGGAAATCACTCTGAGTCCAAAACAACCACACAGAGACTCTTTAGAGGAAGCGGGAAGAGCAAGTTTGCACTAAATGAGCTCCCGTAGCCAGCAGTGCTTTGCATGCTGGGATGTTGATGAGTGAAATCAACAGTTGCTAGCAGCTAGTCGGAGATGTTTGGTTAGCGAGCCTGAGAGGAAATCTCATATATCTCTGATAGAGATATACAGAGATATGAGATCTACTTCCTGCTTAAACCCTCTAATACTGTTCATATTCTACTATACCAAATGTTGAAGCACAGATGTGTTTAGAAAGCATCAATAGTGGATCTGACTGATCAATAAATGTGATTAAACCTTGATTCATGTTTCAGAGAGCAGAGAGAGTGTATTTTTTAGCTTTTACACCACTAAACATCTCCTATCACACAATATCATGTCCTATTTTACCTCAGACATGAAAATATAACATAGTAATAATGATGGAAATGTTATTTTATATGTAAAGGTAAAATGAGCAGAGCTTTATGGAACTGTGGGGTTTATTGTAGAACCATTAGAGCCATCAGTCTTCACTGCTACATCATAAAAAGAAATCCTCATAACTACTATCTTATTAAAACTATTAACTATTCATTTCACTAAAACACATGACAATAGATACGGAGATAATCTGACCCAGAACAGCCTCAATGGACAAACATTTGTAGCATCTATACAAAAGTAGAACACTTTGGGTGTGATTTACTAAAGGTTTGCGTGTGTAGAAACGTGTGCAAACTTTACATCACCTGCAAAAAATGTGCAAGCTGATCTACTAACGCAGCGCACTGAGGTTTGCGTCTTTCAACTGTGCAAGATAATACGCTGTTCATTTAGTAGTTTACCGTAATGAATGTAATATCAGTAGTTTACCGTAATGACTGTAATATTAGTAGTTTACCGTAATGAATGTAATATCAGTAGTTTACCGTAATGACTGTAATATTAGCAGTTTACCGTAATGAATGTAATATCAGCAGTTTACCGTAATGAATGTAATATCAGCAGTTTACCGTAATGAATGTAATATTAGTAGTTTACCGTAATGACTGTAATATTAGTAGTTTACCGTAATGAATGTAATATTAGCAGTTTACCGTAATGAATGTAATATCAGTAGTTTACCGTAATGATTGTAATATTAGTAGTTTACCTTAATGAATGTAATATTAGTACTTTACCGTAATGACTGTAATATTAGTAGTTTACCGTAATGATTGTAATATTAGTACTTTACCGTAATGACTGTAATATTAGCAGTTTACCTTAATGAATATATTAGCAGTTTACCGTAATGACTGTAATATTAGTAGTTTACCGTAATGAATGTAATATTAGTAGTTTACCGTAATGACTGTAATATTAGTAGTTTACCGTAATGAATGTAATATCAGTAGTTTACCGTAATGAATGTAATATTAGTAGTTTACCGTAATGAATGTAATATCAGTAGTTTACCGTAATGACTGTAATATTAGTAGTTTACCGTAATGAATGTAATATTAGTAGTTTACCGTAATGACTGTAATATTAGTAGTTTACCGTAATGAATGTAATATTAGTAATTACCGTAATGAATGTAATATTAGCAGTTTACCGTAATGAATGTAATATTAGCAGTTTACCGTAATGAATGTAATATTAGTAGTTTACCGTAATGTCTGTAATATTAGTAGTTTACCGTAATTAATGTAATATTAGTAGTTTACCGTAATGAATGTAATATTAGCAGTTTACCGTAATGAATGTAATATCAGCAGTTTACCGTAATGAATGTAATATTAGCAGTTTACCGTAATGAATGTAATATCAGTAGTTTACCGTAATGACTGTAATATCAGTAGTTTACCGTAATGAATGTAATATCAGTAGTTTACTGTAATGAATGTAATATTAGTAGTTTACCGTAATGAATATAATATTAGCAGTTTACCGTAATGAATGTAATATTAGTAGTTTACCTTAATGAATATAATATTAGTAGTTTATCGTAATGAATGTAATATGAGGCGTTTTAACCCCAGTGTGCAAAATACAGGGAGGAGAAAATGCAAATATGTTATTTATCACATACATTCGGATTTACTAAACCTGGAGGTAATTTTTCTGACGCTAACTGCATCTATAAATAATACCTATGTAGGACAGGTATTAACCAGCTGTTACTATGGAGACGAGGAGATGGAGGCACAATCACAGAATACACACAGGACAGAGTTTTTCCACCTGTGTTAATATTTTTGGCTTTACTAACAGCATTGACTTTGTCACTAATACTCTCCATATGTGGGTTTTTTCTGGTAATATTAGTTGTTGTTATAACTCAATATATTAGTTAACCTCTTCCACTAGAACCTGATCACATTTCATTTTGTTCTTGCAGCTTTCTGCTCGTCCAAACTCTCCATTAAGACACAAAACACTCATTTAAATACTGCTGTCTGCACCTGTTGCACCTGTTTTCATTTACACAGTTATTCTTAGTAGATCACCCGCAAAACACACACAATCTATTGCACTGTGCACGCAATTTAGTACCTTTTATTTGGGATCTTAGTAAATCAGGCCCTTAATGTTCATTTAGGCTCCTGGCTGTTGGTTTAAGACACACCAGCAGGTCTTTTAAAGGTCCTATCACGGCCTAACTACACGCTTTTCTCCACTAATGTAACATAATGTTACGTAGGTGCTGCAGCTCTATAACATAATCTATATGTAACAAGGCTGCTAGAAGTCCTTGTTAAGCAATGACTGATGCTGACGAGGTCCGTGTCAAAACACTGGACAGTTATCTAAAGGAAGAAGACACATAAAAACCAGACAGGGACGGTAAAGCTATCAGCACATCTCTCTTTTTTTTCCTGTGTTTGTCTCTGGCAGATGTCTCCTCTCGACATGCCCAAACTCGCCTTGTTCTCATTTATTTTTCTATCTTCTGCATCAGTATCGGGTCATTTTCGTAGTCTCCCCGCGGCGATCAATAAAGTTTCATCTCATCTCGACAGAAACCAGAAAACATCTCTGAGATAGAGGAGGAGGAGGAGGAGGGAAGGGAGGAAAACAAAAGAAAGAAAAAAAAAGCAGCCGCGTCTCCGAGATGAGAAGCGACTCGTTGTTTGCGGCAGGGCGATAATTGTGAGGCTCGATTCATTTTTGTTTTTACTGGTCTTGTTTGTCTTTTCTGCTGCTGTGTGTGTAATCAACATGTGAGCGAGCGTGGCGGACAGACGGAGGGAGGAGTGTTCATGTTGTCTACTCTCATTTTGTTTCCTAACAGACTCAACTAAATCATTTCGACGTGGGAAAACTGTTGTGTGTGTGTGTGTTTGTGTGTGTCGTCATTTGGTGATGCTGCTGGTGCCAACACACACACACACACACAGACACAGAAAGAGAGAGAGAGAGAGAGAGGCTGAATGAAGGAGTTACTACGGCAACAAACCCATCATCCCTCCGTCTGCCAGGGAGAGAAGAAGAGAGGAAGAAAAGACGAGAGACAAGGAGATGCAGAGAGAGAGAGAGAAGTGAAAGACAGAGAAGACAACAAAGAGAGAAATGAAGCGTAACAACGACGAGGAGTAAAAAAACGAGAGAGAGAGAGAGAAGTGAAAGAGGCTGAAAACAGACAAAGAGAGAAACGTTGTGTTATACACACACCTGAACAATTACTGCATACTTTACATTTCTTAGTGGTCTTCCTCTCCTCGAAAAGAAGGAAATAAAACAACAATAAAGTACAGTATATAATATTTAAGTTAGATAAAGATTATTGTGTTTGTTTAATAAAGGAACGTCTCCAGGCCGCATTTATAAACTACTTTTTCTTTTATACGTGAACGGATTTTTTGTTGACAAGATGATCAATTCAAAAATATCTTTAAAAAATGTCTTAAAAGCAGCATCAGGTTTGTTAAAATGTACATTTAGTATTTTTGTTGGTTTTATATCATTTGAAATGACATTTGCACCATTTTTTACCAAAAGTAAGACTGAATGCTCCTGAAAATGTCAAATGGTGTAACCACAAAAGAATGATACATATTAAATATTTTATCACCTACAGTGTATTTAAGTGGACTTATACTAATAATGACTTCATTTAAAAACATCAAATAAAAAGTATTTTTTTTGGAGTATTTCTACATTTACATATTAAAGCATTTTGTCAATACTGAGCAGAACATTTCCTGAAAATGTTTTTCTCTAAATACATTTTGATGTGTTGCATTGCTAAACATGGATTATATTTATTCCACATTTTATTTCACATTTATTTTCCTGTATATAATCACATTTTAATGAAAAAATAATTGGTTACACCAATAAGACACCATGCTGCAACACGTCATTAATCCATACACATGTACAGATTTTGAGTCTAACTTTTTTTTAGGGCTGTGAGATGATTAATATTTTAAAGTTGTGATTAATTAAAAACTGTTTTAAAAGCAAAACTGCATTAAGTCCATATCAACAATGTAAAGTCATTCCTACCAGTGTGTCTTGATTGGGAATCAAATGAATGCAAAGAAAGTTACTTTATAAACTCAACTTTTTGATATATTTAAAATAAAAAAAGAAATGCAATGAGCCTGAAGGAAACACAATGTCTACTTCACAAAAAATAGAAGAATAGAAAATAAATATACAACAATAGTTTGGTCTGGAGGTAGGAGACAACTTCAAAATACATTTTATTTATAACAAGATTACGCTGTTCCACACTGAGGAAGATGCACAGAATGTACAGCACATTATAATAAAGTACATAATAAACAGAAGATACTCCATAGCTCCGTTATCTTTGAGTTCAGTAGAAGACTGAGGAGCCTGAATGAAATGATTAAAGCATTAACGCTGATTAATAATTCATATCAGATGATGCTGCTGCTCTCAGTTAAGGTTTATAGTTATATAGTCAAGAGTTTAACCCTCCTGTTGTCCTCGAGTCAAGGAAGGAAGGGATGAAGTAGGAGGGAGGTAGGGAGGGAGAAAGGAAAAGAGCAAGGGAGGAAGGAAGGAAAGAAGGAGGGAGGAAAGAGAGAGGAAGGAAAGAAAGAGAGAAGGAGGGAGAGAGGAAAGAAGGAACATTCAAAACAGACAACACAAAGGTTAGGGATACAGCAGTACGTTAAACCTGTCGCAAAAATTACCGACTTATCTTACAATAACGTAATAATCAGCATCATCATGTCAGATGACAATAATATTGTCAATATATCGTCCAATAAAAGTAGTTATAATGGCAGGTTTAATTGGACACACTAACTCATTCAAGGGAATGGGAGGGTGTGTCCAAACTTTTGACTGGATCTGTTTTTGGCTTTAAAATGTTTGCAACTAGTGAAACATGTCTGTTATAACTTCTGCAGCTCACTATCATGTCCGACCCAGAAAAGGCTCAAATCTTCACATTTGAGAAGCTGCAACCAGCAAATAGTCTGTTTTTATAGAAATGTAGCCCCCCCCCCCCTCTCCAATCCCCCTTTCGATTATTATACTATTATATTATCATTATATCAGTGGTATAAAATGATCTTCAAATGACAATAATATTGTGTATATATATAAAAATAGGAAAAGAGAAAGAAAATAAAAAGTTACTAAAATAATATGAGAATGCAGCAAAACATCATGGAGGGCAGCGCCCCATATCTCCAATCCCACCACCCATTTACATTATTATACTATAATATTATCATTATATCAGTGGTATAAAATGATCTTTAAATGACAAAAATATCGTATATATATAAAAATAGAAAGAGAGAAAGAAATTAAAAAGGTACTAAAATAATATGAGAATGCAGCAAGACATCATGGAGGGCAGCGCCCCATATCTCCAATCCCACTACCCACCCCTCTTAACATTATTATACTATTATATTATCATTATATCAGTGGTATAAAATGATCTTCTAATGACAATGATATCGTATATATATAAAAACAGAAAGAGAGAAAGAAAATAAACAGTTACTAAAATAATATGAGAATGCAGCAAGACATCATGGACGGTAGCGCCGCATATCTCCAATCCCACCACCCAACCCTCTTTACATTATTATTCTATTATTTTATCATTATATAAGTGGTATAAAGTGATCTTCAAATGACAATAATATAGTTTATCGCGATTATTTCTGAGGCAATATATCGTCCAACTAACGTAGTTATCGTGACAGAGATAGTTTGCATAGCGAGTAGAGTGCTGCAGCTTATTAACCCTTACATACTGTTAAGGGTCACATTTGACCCTTTTTTATATCTGAGATCACTAAAAAATATGTTTTATTTCCTTTTAACCTGAAATGTGAACTTTACATACAAAGAAAGAAATATATTCAACACATATTCATCCAAAATGTCAAAAATATTCATTCCTCATATCATTTGTTGAAATGCTTTCTTCTGTTTTATTACATTGAACCATTATATAGTGCTTTTTATGTAGTTTCTTTTCCTCATAAAAAGTAAAAAATTAACTCTTTCTGCTGTCTGAAAGCTTCATTAAGGATTCATCTCACATTTATTTGTGACTTATGAGGTTTTTATGAATGATTTGTGGTTCAGAAGTGTTCTGATGGGTCAGAATATGAACAGTATGTAAGGGTTAAGATGAGGAAAAGTCACATCTGTTGTTTCCCCCAAACTGCTGGAAAAGTGAACGGGGTTAGCTCCAAATTTAGCAACAATGGGTGAAGCCTGAACTGGAGACACTAAACAGATTTGGTTTGTGGACTGCTGCTCGGAAGCAAATAGTATCGGATCTGGGGAGCGCCATTTTTAAAATTTCAGGTGCATGCTGGGAAAAATAAAAACATGGATTCTACTTATATGGGCATCAGGAGGAGCATGAGGCGCCCTCCTGAACCTGTGAACCAATCAACCTGTCAATCACCACGTAGCCACGCCCTAATGCATACCCTGCTTTATCGTCACATATAAAATCAGGGAGGCCAAAATGTCCCAAATGAACATCATACTGCATTGAAGAAGGCTTTAAACTAGCGATTGAGACCATAAACACATTTTGAAAACGTTTACTGAGGTTAGAAATCAAGTGAGAAGTTGGTGAATTCTCCATTGACTTGTATAGAGACGGAAGTCCTTTTGACACCAAAACGGTCGCCCCCTGGTGGCCTTTTGATAGAATGCAGTTTTAATTTACTTCCCCGTTGGCCTCATTTCAGAGGACCGGAACTCCCCGCCTGGTCGAAATACAAGAAAAGTGACTTATTAGCTGTATGAACTAATACTTAGATACTCCAGCTACTTTCTCACCTGCACACACCTGACCAATCACTGCATTAGTTGCTTGTTTCGGACACATACTGACACTGTGAAGGTGTGCAGGTTGTAGTGCATCTAATTTATAAGCCAGAAACTAAGGAGTTCACATCTTCTATCGCCTTTCTTTTAATGAACCATAACTGCAATCTTTCCCTAACCTTACCTCTAAATTTAAATATTATTTGCAGAGTTGTTAAATATCAACATTCCTCTCAGGTGATGAGGTTTAAATTGTGTGTTTTGTGTTTTTTCATCATTTTGTGAAGCAGAAATATGTTTATTTTTCAGTTTTCTCTCCTATTTAATCGCTTCTGACCCGTCATATGGCTTCTGTGAGGCCTTGCAAGGGTCCTCGACCCCTATGTTGGGAACCACGGCTCCACAGCAACAGAAGAAATAAGTTGAATGTTGATTTTTTGTGAGATCTGAAAACGTTTCCTACACTGTTCTGTAATTTTTCAGACAGTGTTTTGGCAATACTATATAAACCTACAATGCCAATAAACCTGTTTGAATATATATTTAAAAAAAAATTAAGAACATAAAAGGGGAAATAAATGACGGCAGCAGAGAAAGGAATGAAAAGAGAGAGCGAGAGAGAGATTAATGAAGCGAGAAAACGAGAGGGAGCGAGAGACATATGGTGGCGGATGGTTTGCAGACTTTTCTGCCTTGCGGCGTTGAGCTGACAGCTCGTCTCACCGCTCTGAATAACGCAGCAGCACAACATGTAAAAATAGAAATAAAAGGTAGAGACAGTAGAAACAGAGAGGCAGCAGCGGCAATAGAGACGATCCGAGACCTCGACACCGGTTTGTTTGTGCAGCATTTAATGTCACGCATGATTAAAAAAAACAAAACCCTGAAAATATGATTACAGACAAACATAAATAAATAAATAAATAAAAGACTCCACGAAGCACTTAATGCATGAGATTAATGTGATTTTTAGATGAGATTTATATCTATAACTATATTATGAAATGACTATAAAGCAGGATTAATGAAATATCCCAACAGAAGGAAAAAAAGGGGATTTAAAAACAAAAAGCTGTAAATAAACAAAAACATAAAGCAGAAATATTCATTGTTTTAATGCATTTATATTCATTGTTTAATATAATGTGTATATTAAAAACATAAAGTGTGCATGTGTGTGGTAGAATCTGTCTATGTTATAATTTTAACAATTTAAACAGAGATGAAAAAGATAGAAAAGACACATAAAATAAATAAATATAGGATTATTATAATGAAAAAAGAATAAATTAGTATTATATTTATGCTTTAAATGTTGTGGTATTTTTGCTTTGATTCATGCTGTGTCCCTTAAAAAGATTTAAAAAATAACATAAATAAACACTGGATGCGAATAAGAGGAAATTAAAGGGAAATATTGTGAATTTAATTTAAATGAAAAATAAAAAAGTTTGATATAAATAAAATCTGGTGCAGCAACATTAATAATAATAATAATAATAATCATAATAATCATAATAATAATAATAATAATAAAGTGTGTATTAAAGGTTTTATTTAAAGGCTGTATTTCTTTATATTTCACTAAAATACCGAAGTGTTGTGAATTTAATTTAAAGAAAAAAGAAAAAAGTACTTTTGAATGATGCATGATATGAATAAAATCTGGTGCAGCAACATTAATAATAATAATAATAAAGTGTATATTAAAGGTTTTATTTAAAGGCTGTATTTCTTTGTATTTCACTGTTTCCACTCACTTTACATATTTAAAACCAAACCTGTATTTTATTATAAATCAAACTATGAAATTCTACATTTTTAAATCCTTTCTCTCTCTGCAAAACATTTAATCTCATTTTCTAACATGCACCTTTTTTTTCATGTCCAGACTGAAGCTGCAGAGTCGTGTCAAGTCTAACCTGCAGGTTCTCATGCATGCAGCTTTAATTCCCTGCAGAGCTTCATTGTGCTCGCTATAGAATAACCGACGAGGTGTTATATGTAGGTTTCTGTAGGTTTTGGTCGCTGCCTCAGCAGGCGGACGCTTAACGAGAGTCTCAACACAAAGAATGTGGGTTTTTTTTCCTTCTTCTTCTTCTGCAGCTGAACAGACCGAAGCTTCTTTTCTGCTGCAGAGACCCGAAGAAACAAAAACGGCTCGACAGGAAAAGAAATGTCGACGCTGCAGCGAGACGGAAGACGAGCGAGAGAAAAATGAAAATGTAGAAAAAACTTGTAAAAAACTGATCCAGGAGATTAAAATGAAGTCAAACAGATAAATATAATCTACATTTAGAACATATTACACACTCACACTCCTTCTACTACTATTACTACTAATGACTATAATAGTAATATTTATTTATCTTTGCAATTATTTCGATTTTTCATGCTGTATTTGTTCAGTTTTTTAATTTAATTTAAATATTGAACATGAAAGATTTACTCTGCTGAATAAATACTGAAACATTTATTAATTCATCATGTTGGTTGTTTATTTAACTGAAGGTAATTACATTTAAACATATTTACTTTAAACATACTGGAGGAAAAAATAACATTTATGTGCAAGTTTTTAATTATAAAATGTGTCAAAATGAACTATAGTGTTATTAATAATGTTACTGAAGACACTGATGTTGTTGTTTTTTAATTTTAATTCTTTGTAATAAAATTAGTTGCATCAATTGTTTATTTAATTATTACAGTAATAAGATTTCTGCTTTTATTATTGTTGTTTATTTGTTTATTATGAGGATGATACTTAGTTCATTCACTGTAGGAGTGATGTTATGACACATTGTTTTATTGTTATAGTTTAAAATACACACATAGTAAAATATAAACAGCATATATTTATTAGAATAATCTTAACTTTTTTTAAAGGTTATTAATTAGTTTTAGAAAATGTTCAAATGTATTCTTATTATTATTATTTTCTATTACTATTAATAAACATTTGGCAATTTGCTGCAAATATGAAAGTTATTATAACTAATACTGATTTTACTAGTTGTCTATAGTAAAAATGTAAAAACGGTAAACATTAGATTAAAATTAGTATAATACTTATATTTATATATTCAATGCTTGTATATTAAATATCTCACAGTTTGCATTTATTTGTATTTTTCACCACTTTAACACAACTGTGTAATAATAAAAGGCCTATAAACTGTAAAACATGTTATTATGAATATACTGAATTATTAAATGAAAATGCAAAGCTGTATGACAATCTAAATATGTTGATAATATAATAATAATAATAATAATAATAATAATAAAAAAGCTCAGATTAAATAAATATATTTGTTTGGTTGAAAAAAATAATAATAAAGTATGCTTTTAAAAATGGTTAAATGAGGTGTTTTTTTGTGTTTCGGCTATAAAACAGCTTCAAAATCACCTTAAAAATGATTATTATGATGTTATTTATATATATATATTTATATATAGTCTGTGTGGATGTTAGATGGAGACAAAGAGGATTCACTTCAGTTTTCCTGCAGCTGCTTTGATTCAACAACTCATTTACACACATGTGAGAGGGACAGGTTTCAGTGTGTGTGTGTGTGTGTGTGTGTGTGTGTGTGTGTGTGTGTGTGTTACACCGGTGTGAAAACATGAAGCCCTTTCTCTCTCTCTCTCTCTCTCTCTCTCTCTTCCCTGCTGCTTGCTGCACAGAAACAAACTGTCTTGCTTGTTTGTATTTTACACTTTTCTGTTAAAATTCGTCTCCCCGGTTTCACACGAGAATGTCCTACGTTGAGTGTCTGTCATTGAACGCCTCGTATTTACGATTTACGATATCAGCCTCGCAGACGCTTTGCTTTCTTTAATCACTCACAGTCTCTAAAATAATTCATTTTTTTTGTCTTAAACCCGCCTCTCTCTTTCTCTCTCTCTGTGTTTTTTTTTTTTTTTTTTTAATTGGCATATAGGGAGGCTTGTTTGTTTTTGTTGTCTGCTGTTTCTTAAATGTGTGTGTTCGTGTTCATGTGGCCCCCGGTGTCCCAACAAGCACCGCGGTAGGTGTTGGGAGGCGCTTTTCCCCGCAGCACACAAACACACAGAAAAAATACACCAGACAAAATAGACGACAAAGACAGAAACGCACACAAAGATAACACACACACACACACATATAAAAAAAATGCACACTGACTCAAACTATGGGAACACAAAAACATACACACACACACAACTCAGAGACAAAACCTGTTAAAACACACAAAAAAAGGACCAACATCCTCATGTGGAAAAGCACACACACACACACACGAACAATGATACACAACACACACACACGAACAATGATACACAACACACACACACATACACAATGATACACAACACACACACACACACACACACACATAGAGAAAGAGAGTGAGACACACACTAGTATGAAACCAGTTGGCTCTCATGGGGCGCCATCTAGTGGTGACATCCGCCTTCAGATCCAACACACACACACACACACACAAACACACACACACACACACACACACACACACACACACACACACACCTGCAGAAACATTATGATTTGTGGTTTTTTTCTTCCGCTTTTTGGTAAAAATGAAAGAATCCAGCAACTATTTTGTTTTTTGACTGAGCCAGAAACAGTGTAGAAATGTGCAAAATGTAAATGAATTATCTCCTTTATCTTCCGAATCTCACACGTCATTAACAGAGTGTATAATGAGGCAATGCTCTGTACTAAACTAAATGAATGAAAATTAGATTCACTGTTATTTCCATTGCTAATATTGCTATCTCCTATAATCACTATCTACATAATGCAGTTTTAAGCATTTTAACTGTGTTTTAATGTACAGTTGTTTTGACTATATTGTCATTCATTATGTGTTCATACAGCAGCAAACACTTACGGGTTATTTATCATAATAAATAATCTCATAACACAATAAATATGATCTGTTGTGTAATACAAATAGTTAAGAAGTATAAAATCACACACATCAGATAGGCATGTGGGTAGCACTGTAAGAGAGGTGCTATAATATGCCTAGAAGTAGTGGTAGAAGTGGCAAAATTAAAATATTAGATGGATAGATTGCTTTTCTACTTACTTATTATTTATTGTTCTTTTACTTTTTTTAAATTGACACTCTCCTATTTTTACTGTCCAATTTGCTGCTGCAATAATGTACATTTTTCCCCATTGTGGGACTGATAAAGGAATATGGATAGATAGATAGATAGATAGATAGATAGATAGATAGATAGATAGATAGATAGATAGATAGATAGATAGATAGATAGATAGATAGATAGATAGATAATATTATATAGTTATGGGAAATACAGTAGTATTTCTATTGCAGTATGTACCACACAGATCCAGGTTACTATGTATATTACACAGTTGAATTAATAAGATAATTACACAAGTAAAAAGATAAATATAACAAGATAAATGCAATACAGTCCTGCAAGAAGTAAAGTAAATATTGGAGTATAATAGACAATAGTTGTACCAGTATTGGGATAATGCAGTTTTTTTACACAGTACCACAGTACTTTGAGTAGCAGTAGTAGTAGTAGTATAATACTGGAGGGAATAAATGGAAGTTTATTGGAAGTAATAGTGACAGTGCTCTCTTCTAGACTACTAGCATCAGCAGTAGTAGTACTTCTATTAGCCGAATGAGAAGTACTGTAAATGCAGTACTGCTGGCCTAATAGTAGAGGTAGTAGTATTAGTAGTTGTAGTTGGAGTAGCAGTAGAAGCTGTAGCTGTAATGGTAGCAGTAGAAGCTGTAGCTGTAATGGTAGCGGCAGTAATATAGCACTAGAAGTAGTAATCATGTAGTAGTGACAGTCTTCTATTATAGCAGCATCAGTGGTAGTCGTACTATTAGCCTAAATACCAGGAGTGATACAGTATGGATAGTACTGTAAGAGTAGTTATACTGCAATAGGCCTTGTGGTAGAAGAAGTAGTAATGCTGTATTTTTTACTTTATATATGAACCTTATGTTAAAGCAAAGCTAAGAAGACATCAAAGGTCCTTAGTGGCCCAGCTGACAACAGGAATCCTTCCCTCGAATCTTGAAAGTCGGCAGATTTAAAAACATTCTTGAAGATGAAAGATTATGTGAATTATGTGAACTCAACAATCACATTTTCTTTCATACTGTCCCTTGTATGATGAACTGAGAACTCCAATATTTACTGAAATGTTCTGGTGCTCTGATGATGGCAGAATGGACTGGTGGTTTAACTTTAATGTCTTTAAGTTTGTTAAATATGTATCTGAAGCCTGGAAAAAGCGTCAGGATGGTTTATATGTTTAATTGCTCTAATGTCTGTTATCTGGTTTTCATTTGCTATTATTTACTAATACTTTTTTGGGTGTCTTGTAAGCCCACTTGGGCTGAGCACTTATGGTGCATGACACTGTTAGGGAATGTTCCATAACTAATATGCACTGGGTCAAACTAGGCTTTGCGGTCATAGCAAGGCCACACCAAATATTGGGTTTAGACACCGTCTCCCCTTGAGATAGTGGTAAGCAGTGAGTTTGCTCCTTTTGGGGAAAACAGGAGACATTATGATAGTGTTGCTATAGCAACCGAGGTCAGATATGTGTTTGACTGTTTTCCCTGAACGGGGTAAAGGTAACTAGAGTCAGAGGTTTGATATAGTGTTGGATGCAGGACAAAGTGAGTGTTGTCTAAGCAATGTTCTGTCTATAGACCAGTAGACTAAATTCTGTATATTGTAGATGTGTTGGATCTGCCCATATTTGGGCATGGCTCAACCTTGGGCATTATCTGTGTGGTTTAAAGTCTATCCCCGGAGGAGAGAAACTTCAGAATTGAAGGGAGCATCAGAACATAACATGTACTGATCAGTCATTCACTTCTCTTTGATCAAGTAAATAAACCTTTTCAATGAAAGACATCCTGGACTCCTGTCTACTCTCTCCATTGATGTATGGGCTGCATAATTAAAATCACTATCAGACACATTAATAAAAAAAATCAAAAGAAATCAATGTATTTTAACATAATTTACCACAATACCATTATTAACTAACAGCAGCAGTCTCAACATTAGCTGAAGAAGTAGTAATCAATACTGTTAAATGGTTCTCTTCTAGACTAGCAGCAGATGTACTTTAATAGTAGTATTGCTATAAAAGGCCTAATAGCAGTAATATTAGTAGTAGTTGGTGCAGCAGTAGAAGCTGTAGTAATCTAGTACTTGAAGTATTCAGAAGAGGAAGTAATCATGTAGTAGTGACAGTATTCCCTACTAGAAAAGCAGCTTTAGTAGCAGCAGTATTATTATTACTGTAGCAGCCAAAACACCAGGAGTACTATGAGCAGACCTGTAAGAGGAGTATTTCTATAGAAGGCCTCGTTGTTGTGCAGTGAAGGACTAAAAGCAAGTAGTATAAAGTCCCGTTTGTGACGACAGCTACAGGAGACATTCAGCAACATTTGGTTAAATCCCAGCTCATCATAAATGGGGAAACGTCCTCCATCCTGCAGGATTCAGCTTCAATAGATATGGAGGGTCTGTTTTTCTGGTCCTTTGGTTTATGTTTATACCTCATTGATTGTATACATGCTGTTTCATCATATAAATAATCTACCACAGAGCTTTCTCTCAACCCTGGACCTACTACCCTGTATCTTTCAGACGTCTCCTGACTCCAGCACACCTGATTTAAATGAACAGGTCGTTATCAGGCTTCTGCAGAGCTCCATGATGAGCCAGGTGTGTTGGAGCAGGAAACATCTAAAACTGTCAAAACAAGATGTTGGACCTTGGTTTTGAGATTGTGTCTCCAGATTTTAGACTCTGTTTAAATTAAGCTTGTGTGATATGAGTTCCTATGTTTTAAGGGATAATGTTACAAGGCCCACTAGCCCAACTAAATGCCAACATACATTAATGCTATTTCAACCTCTAGTGTTATCAAAGACAGCGATAAAAATAACAGAAAATCTCACAACCAATCTACCAAAAGCTACAGCGTATAGTTTATTTTAAAAATATAGAGCATTTAGCACCGACTGCTGCAGTGTTAGTTACTGGTTAATGGGTGACTGTCAGTTTAATGCAAAGTAAAAATTAAACTGACATCTGTAGTACTGGAGGATCAAAACATTGATTACACTCACCTTTCTCTTCTTTTTGCCTCTTGAACCTTTTTCTGCAATAACAAAACTGTCTCTGCATGATTTCAAACTCTGGTTATATCATTTGGTTTTCTCCTAAAAATCACAGTTGTACATGTATATTAATTTGCCAGTTACAATTACATAATGTTGACTGGCAATTGTGACGTTCAGGAGTCACAGGCAGATGATGAGGATGGATGGTGGGTGCAATAAGTTCATAATTTAAAGCTAACACATCTCTCCCAATGTGAAGGTTTGTGGGAAGATCATAGTTTTGGTTAAATAATAAAGTAAACTCAGTAAAAGCTTTAAATTTCCTAAAAATAAACACCTAGCTTCTACAACACATTTTCTTACAAACTCAGATGATGTAGAAAAACTAATTAAATATGTTGTCTGTGAACATTTTTACTGATAAATCCTATATAACATTTTACAGCTTGACAGACACATTAATTACAAGTAATAAAAATAATTCCCCATTCAGACAGCAGTACGTGTTTTTCAAATTGTTCCTTCTGTTGCAAGTCTGTAGTTTATAATAGATGTTCCTAAGAGACGCCACTGCCTTGAAAATGTTAATTAGTGTTGATACTTTATTTTAAATTCAAACTACAGTTCACACATTTAAAAGATTGCATATTTGATTGAGTTCAAATTGTGAGTTAAACAGAGCCGCTGCATGCTCTGCTGTCCTTGTTAAATTACGTGAGGCTTGTTGTTGTTTTAGCTAACGTAACGAGGAGAAGACTATACACAATGATATGAGAAGTTGTGATTCAACGCTGTAGGTGGAAGATCTGCAGATAAAGTTGAGGAAGATTGTTTGCTGACTTTCGAATAAATGCACCTGCTTTACAGTAAACGTTAGCTTTTCATTCAATGAGGAAGTGAGGCGCCGCTAAAGAAAGAAAAGTTAATTTTATTATGTTGTTAAAATAGCCTCTGACTTCTGTTTATATTGGAAAGATGTATTGTTTGGTATCCATAGCAATGACAAGGAAAAACATACAAAATTATATAATATTAATTTATTAATTCTTTTAGGAAAATACCTAATTCATAAGGCTACATTTAGTGACACAAAGCCTTCATTTATTGCATTTGAAAAGGAAACCAAACAATATATAAAAACTATTAGTGATTCAAATAATAAGAAAGCTGCTAAAACTCATGAGTTATGTACTTTGCTTCGTATTTTTTAAGTGAAACTCCCACTGGCTGCTATGTTGTTATATATTAACGACTGTGTGTTTGTCTCTTTGTATATGTATATGTGTATAAGTATGTATACAAACATTTTTTTATTATGTCCAAACAGGGTCATCACATGCCTTTGTTCCCCCATTTATAAGAAAATGTTCCTCCCATCAAAATTAGGCCTTATGTTCACCCTCAAGGATTTTCCACCAAATTAGGCCTTAGCACAGGTATGGCCATCCCTCAACCTGTTGTTTCATCTATGAAAATGCTTGAAAGACAGGTGAAATTCTTTAATTTATTATTAAACTGAGGGAACATAGGGCTAACAGAACATAGGGCTGAGGGAACATAAGACAAAGGGAACATAAGATTGAGGGAACATAGACACGCTCCCCTTCAAACAAGGTAGTTTGGGATGGGTTTGTTGCACTGGAATTTATA
The DNA here is from genome assembly GCF_963691925.1 of Scomber scombrus. Classification (NCBI taxonomy): domain Eukaryota; kingdom Metazoa; phylum Chordata; class Actinopteri; order Scombriformes; family Scombridae; genus Scomber; species Scomber scombrus. The sequence continues at coordinate 56,897 of NW_026910386.1, read as the reverse complement.
CGCACAATTAGGTCTTACTTATAACTCATTTGATCTTGATTTATTGAAAAACGGATAGTACTAATGTTAATGATCTGTATCAAATATATTTTCAGGTGTTGACCATGTGATACAAACTGTCCATCAGTAGTTATCATAAAATGTAGACTCTGATTATACTGTTGAAAAAAATACCCACATAATCAGCAGTTAACATGTATGTGAATGTAATAGAAATGACACAGAAATCAGATCCACATTGATTTTAAAATATTTTTATTTAAACACAATCAAGAAGGAGAAAAAAAAATCATCTTTAAAGTTCCTGCAGATAGCGAACACTTTGTGAGCACTTGGGCAGTTTGTTCAGAGCACAGATATCAGAGGAGTGAAGCCACATGAACACACACACACACACACACACACACACACACTTCCAACACTGGAAGCGAAAACAGCTCAGAGCTTAACACACCGTGATTAAAACTTACCGAAACTTTCCTGCTCTGCACACAGATACACTGAACCGAAACCCACTGCAGTCTGCTAACCTCGTACATCTTAACACCAGGATTCAGGAGTAACGGGTTAAACACGGTTCGGGACACGAAACCTGTAATCTCTTAATCATTTAATAAAATATATAGTCTGTGGATACCTCAACCAAAACATCCACTCAAGTTAAAGTCTTTATTAAAAGTATAGATTGCTTTGCTAATATTAATAATAGTATATTGGGCAACAGTGTATACTTAAAATATACTTACATTAAGATTAATACTCTTGTGTACCATAAATATGAAGCGACCAATAGCAGCTGGTTATCTTGGCTTATCATAATATATAATATCTGATTGTCTTTAAAGGTAACAAAATCTACCAACGAGCGCCTCTAAAACTAGCTGGTTTACGTGTTATGTTTTATTGTATGTCTACAATCTGTTATGGTTTTATGATTTAGGAGGAGGCAGGTGCATTTCCATCATTGTTTGTTTGAGTGGAAAAGATGAAGATTTGGTAACGTGGTCAAAGTTTACACTACATTAGGATGGAAAACTTGTTTGTGGACTGCTGCTCGGAGGCCAATAGTTTCGGATCTGAGCAGCGCCATCTTGAAAATTTCAGGTGCATGCTGGGAAAAATAAAAACAGGGATTCTACTTATATGGGCATCAGGAGGAGCATGAGGCGCCCTCCTGAACCTGTGAACCAATCAACCTGTCAATCACGACGTAGCCACGCCCTAATGCATACCCTGCTTTATCGTCACATATAAAATCAGGGAGGCCAAAATGTCCCAAATGAACATCATACTGCATTGAAGAAGGCTTTAAACTAGCGATTGAGACCATAAACACATTTTGAAAACGTTTACTGAGGTTAGAAATCAAGTGAGAAGTTGGTGAATTCTCCATTGACTTGTATAGAGACGGAAGTCCTTTTGACACCAATACGGTCGCCCCCTGGTGGCCTTTTGATAGAATGCAGGTTTAAGTTACTTCCGCGTTGGCCTCATTTCAGAGGACCAGAACTCCCTGCCTGGTCTGAACAGAGCCAAATCCGATTTGGACACTTGCTAAAAACAGTGTGGACAGTCAGGCCTAAAAATCAGATTTGCCTGCAGTCTGAACGCAGCCTAACTGGAGTCACGAGGTTGACACGCAACCAGTGAAGAAATTAAGATCCTCAAATCTCATCAGTGTTTTGAAAACATACAGACCTGCCAGCAGTTAGCAATTTAGATAGCTAGCATCTATCAAAACAGTGAACACCAATCGGTAAAACTAGTATTATTTTAGCTGCCCTTTGATAATTTATATATACTTATATATAAATATAACTATTGATTATACTGTCACCTAAGCCCAGCAGATGACGTTAGCATGAACGGTATATTCTGAGTTCTCTGAGTTTAACGTACTTTTGTTCTTGAGAGTTTCAACTCCCGATGTCAACTTGTCCGGTTTGAACACCTGAGGACAGAGTTATGATTTGGTGTATGTTATATTTAGAAAGACTTATTTTCTCATCTGTGGGAACATTTGCAGATCTGTTACCTGGTTACATGATATAACCTCGCCTTTGCTTTTAGAAGCAGTACCTGCATGAACCCGATCACCCAGAGCTTTTATACTCACATTAATCTACAGCTTCTTTGCATTAGCTAACACACACACACACACACACACACATACACACACACCACTGCCGGACCATGTGTACACACAATTATAAAACAAGCATTTCAACAAATGCTTTCAACAGAGTCACCTCTTTTACAGAGAAACATTCAAGAAGGTGACATTTCTGTTCCTATTGAAGCTGAAATGCCCGTTTCAGAGAAGACAGAAGAAGCATTTATCAAAGAAGAGAGGCACGAAAAAGACAAGGCCATTAAGGCTTCAGATAAACAGCCCTTATTTTTCAGATGGCAGTACAAATATAATATAATATAATAACCCTGATACATGCTGTTCTCTCTTTGTGGTGGTATGAGGAGTTCCAACAGTTCAACTTTGCCTTGCTTATGGGTAAACAAACTTAAGATAGCGTGACGACAGGCCTTTACTGAATCATTCACTGAGCAGCACTCGGGTCAATAAACTATAAACTTCAAAAATGTATTTGCAGTAATCACTACAGCTGCCCACCATGTGTTCTGGTGGAAGGAAAGAGTAGGAGGAGGAACGGTGACATTTTAAATGCTAAACTGCCAAAGTATAATTATTTGAATCATCAAGTGTTTTACTTTTAGTTATGGCAGCAAGACATGTGGACGTACGTGCAATTACTGCACAATATAAGCTTAAACCTTTGTTTTCTTAGGATTTGGTCTCATGAAAAGATCACAAAACTATAGCATGAAATCAAGAAAAAAATAAAGAAGAAGAAAAGTTGTTTGTTCTTTTTAGTCTTTCATATGACATTAAAATAAACACCTGTTTAATTCCTGGTAACAGCAACGTAGTCTCTCAGCGGTTTGTTAAATAGTTACAAGGTGTAATCTACAGATGTGTGTACATAGACTTTAATTTTCATTTTTTGTTTTGACACTCAAACGTCTCCTATGCCATCTATATAATGAACAAAATGTTCATGTTTGGAGGTGGCAGCTTTTAAAATCTGCGTGTAAAAGTTTATCGACAAGAACATTTGTTTTTCCCCACCTCTGTGAGTAAATTAATTTAAACTTTGACAATACAAGTTGCTGTATTCGAAGCCAAACATCAAGCTAAACGTTTTTCCAGCTTGATCTAACACATTACGTTAGCATTAGGATGATGTAAAGTTGGTTAGGAGCCTTTGTTGTGGAAGACACACGAACATGAGCAGAAGACCTGACGAGGTTCAGATTACGTCTATAAAAGGAGACAAATGTCCATATTCGGGGATGGCTGGTTGGGTGGATGCCGAGAGATAGATGAGAAAAAGGGAAAAGTGTAACAATGATTGTCGTGGCTTTTACTTAATAGGACGATGAAAGTAACTTTAACCCAAACCATAAGTAGTTTTTGTGCCTAAACCTAAACCTCACACCATAAAACAGCATTATTTGTTAACAGTATTTTAGCTTTATCTCACAGTAATATGTGAAATGACTCTGACCTAATCAAGACTCAATCAAATAGGTGTAAATGTGTAATTTTTAGGAAACACAGTCTGCTGCCGTCACCCGTACACCGTAAAGTACCACGTTGAAGATGCACAGTCACAAATATGACTGATTTCTTTGATTATAAAATATCTTATCAAAGGAGGCATATCAGAGAAAAAAACAACAACAAACATGCATGTTTGAAGATATTGAGACAGTTTGAATTTGTTGCATATTTCTTTCTTACAATTGACGCAACATGGGGAACGTAACACATACAGGTTTTAAAACCAAGTGTGACACTAAATGATCAAATGTCATACATTCTGGAGCTTTTGGCATTATTCATCATGCGTCACAGATAGGAAAAAATAAACGTACAAATGCGATCGTTATCGTAGATCTGCCGGCGCTGCTTTTTTACATATAATTACACACAATTTTAATGTGGTTGAGAGTTTGTGGTCATTTCACATATTTCTGTTTGATCAGATTGCATTTTTCACATTTCAAGTTTAAAAAAAAAAAAAGGTTTACTAGTAAGCAAGGCAACACTGGACCAACAGTTTAACTGAGGCCGTGATCACGTGAAGCTTTTTTTTTCTTACTGAAATTTAAAGCAAACAATAAGCTACAGAAAGCTGTTTGCATGGTATTCAGCTAGCATTAGCCAACTTTAGCAAAACGTGTTTCATCATTATTATTATTATCATTGTTTAACCCTCCTGTTGTCCTCGAGTCCAAGGAAGGAAGGGATGAAGGGAGGAATAAGGAAGGAAAGATGGAAGGGAGGAAGAAGGAAGGAAAGGAGGGAGGAAAGGAAAGAAGGAAGGGAAGGAAGGGGGGAGGAAAGAAAGAGAAGGAGGGAGGAAGGAAAGGAAGGGAGGAAAGAAGGAAGGATGGAAGGGAGGAAAGAAAGAGAAGGAGGGAGGAAGGAAAGGAAGGAAGGGAGGAAAGAAAGGAGGGAAGGAGGGAGGAAGGAAAGAAAGCGAGAAGGAGGGAGGGAGGAAGGACAGAAGGAAGGGAGGGAAGAGAGAGGAAGGAGAGAAGGAGGGAGGGAGGAAGGACAGACGGAAGGAAGGGAGGAAAGAAGGAACAGTCAAACCAGACGGGGTCAATTTGACCCGGGAGGACGACACAAAGGTTAATATCTCTATCTGAAATCATTATAGTCTTTTGTAGCTAAAGCTGAGAAACTTGATTCCAGGCAAAATTCCTTAAATTCTCTACACTGAAAAGCAGAAGTTCAGAGATAAAAACTAAAGTCATCCCAAAAGCTTCCAGCGTGATCACGGCCTTTAATTTTAAGTCCATAAAAAGCAAGAACAGAGTGTATCTGGGTTACACCAACAGTGAAAGCATTCATACTGTTGACAGAGGACACTAGTAGCATTCAGGTGAACCTGCTGCCGAGCATGCTGATGTTTTTGTTTTGTTTGTTTTTGAAACAGGATTTTCCTTTTTCTTTTTTTTTCTTCTTTTTTTAAAATTGATTATATTTTTCTCTGAACACACTGAAAGCTCCTTTACTATCCAGACTTATATTTGTCAAATCTCTCAAACATTGAAAAATAAAAATAAATCGTGGTGATGCAAAAAAACATCTAAACACGTACGAATGGTGTTGACGAATGGATAACTTAAAGTGATGGTTCGGCGTAATTTCAACCTAGCGTCATATGCACCTTGAGGTCTATCTAAACACCACCTCAGCCCTTTTTTTTCATTTGGCAGCATAATACTGGAGTTAGAGCCATCAGCCGAATGCCTTAGTACAGGCGCTAATGGACCCACCAGAGTATCTCGTAACTCGACTAATAATGCCTGGATTGTTATCAACTTCTACAGTAGTACAAATAGGGTCTTTACTCATAAATCGATGCATTGGAAAGTTTGTAAGTACACCAGGAGTTTATTAAAATAACACTTACCTGATGGGTTTTACTCTACTGCTAAAGCTGTTAAGATCGTCGAAATCTCGCACAACCACACGGGATTTCAGTGATCGTGCGAGATGTTTACAGCTTTAGCAGCAGAGTAAAACCCATCAGGTAAGTGTTATTTTAATAAACTCCTGGTGTACTTACAAACTTTCCAATGCATCGATTTATGAGTAAAGACCCTATTTGTACTACTGTAGAAGTTTGATAACAACCCAGGCATTATTAGTGGGGTAATTTACGAGATTCTCTGGTGGGTCTGTTAGCGCCTGTACTAAGCCATTCAGCTGATGGTTCTAACTCCACCAGTTTGCGACAAAATGAAGAAAAAAGGGCTGAGGTGGTGATGAGATAGACCTCATGGTGCATATGATGCTAGGTCAAAATTACACCGAACCATCACTTTAAGTGGAGCCAGAAAAACACTGACAAACAAATACATTACTCTTGTTGTTTTTGGTATTTTTGTTGGCACTGATTTTTGAGCAACTGAGGATTTTCATTCCAAAATGCTACATATCCATTGTACCTGAAACAAAGATGAATTGTCATATGATGAATTGATTTATTGGCTGCAGCAGTCGGTTCATCTGTGAATAACTTCATTAATTTTGGATATCTTGTTTTTTGGAATGAAACCCTTTTAACCCCTGACCTTTCACTGCAACCCTACAATGGAAAACATAAAGAACAGTATTTGTACTATGAATGTTTACTCTCATTTTTGTAGTTTTTACTTCCAGAAACAGAAGACATCTTTCACTTCAAATTATTAAACTTTACATAAAATGACTTTTTATTCAGTAATGTTCACTACTGATTAATGTATACATTATTTTTTATTCATTATAGCACTTAAAATGTTATTGTGTATACGGTCAAAATTGATTGACTGAGGGAGCCCAACTGTAGAAATGGCTCAAAATTGTACTTTAACAGCAAGAGTCTGAAAATTATGGATAAAAACTCTATTTAAATGACCTGCTTCCCTGCTTCATGATGAACTTCCATGAGTTTTAATTAATTTTGTGGCATATTTTTCGATAATTTGACCATCATCATCATCATCATCATCATCATCAGTGCAGTGTGTAATAGAAAAGTGCTGATTAGGAAGAGAGGCACAAGCAGGAGGGTTGTTGTGTTTTCCTTTTAGATTTTTCTCCCTCTGATTGTCTCAAAAAAATAAAATTCATCTCCTGGTATTTTTTGATGAATTACGATGGGTCCAGGTTGAAAAGTAAATTACATTGCAATCACCAGAGAAAAAATATAATATTCAATAATTAAGACTCAGTATTCCAGAAAGAGAAGATCTGTATCTTATAATCAACAGATTTATAATTATAGATCATCTCCAAATGATTATAAAGTAAGGATCTCTTCATAATTTGAGCACGTAATTAAGATATCTTTGTTTGTTTGATTGTTAGTTAATTATTTTACTCATTTTGTTTTACAGAGACAATATAGACAAACCTTATGATTATGAGATAAGGATAATTATTTTATCCAAATGTATTATGTTATCATTTTGGAGAATTTCATGATCAAGATATCCTAACCTTATAAATTCAAACAGATAAAACAAATTGTAAGATCATAACCTTGTAACCATGAAATAAGAACTTAATAAGTATGTGGTTAAAATTAATTGTTAACTATGAGATCATTTCCCTGTTATAATTAAACCAGGATTTCATAATAATGAGATAAAAATGACTAAAAAAACAAGATATTTACCTCGTGATTATGAAACAAGGCAATTATAATTTCAAAACTGGGCTTTCATTAACAAGAGAGAATGATTATGTAATATTTAACTGTATTTCTCTCGTAATTATAAAACAAAGATATTGTAATCAGATGAAATAAACTTGTGATAGAAACAAAACAATCAGATTTTTTGCCTCAAATCCACAAAAGAATATAATTACGTGATAAATTAAGTACGAGATCCTAACCTAAGTACAGTTTTTTGTAAAATGTCCAACATATTTACCTTAAAATCACGAAAAGAAAATCTTGAATAAGTCTAGTGGGACATATAGCAGCTAATAACGTAATAATTTTACCCGCTTTAAACGTAATATAGCTAATAACGCAACAACTTGCCAATAAAATAAAACATTTCGGAACCAATAATGCAATAGCGTTATTACGTTATTGGCTGGTATTTAGTTATTGGCTAGGTAAATAATAACTCACTTTATTACGATATTGGTCATTATTACATTATTGGCTGCTACAGGACATCTGGCTGAAATTAAATGCAGAGATATTTTATTTTCAGTCATAATTAAACAGGCCTTAAAATCACGAAAAAAATTATCTTGAATACGAGAGAGAAAGTCTAGTGGGACATATAGCAGCTAATAACGTAATAATTTTGCCTGCTTTAAACGTATTATAGCTAATAACGCAATAACTCGCCAATAAAATACAACATTTCGGAACCAATAATGCAATAGCTTTTTGTCAATAATATGATAAGTTATTACATTATTGGCTGGTATTTAGTTATTGGCTAGGTAAATAATAACTAACTTTATTACGATATTGGTCATTATTACATTATTGGCTGCTACAGGACATCTAGCTGAAATTAAATGCAGAGATATTTTACTTTCAGTCATAACTATGAGATACCGTCTCTAAGTTGAAAGCAATGCACTTCGGTAGAAAAGAAGCAGGTCTAGAAAGAAACTTTAGTTTGGTTTTTGGTTAAATAGACTGAAGGAAATTTAAATTATCTATCTTTAAAATGCACCATGTTGTTGTTTTTTTTTTGTAAAAGTTTGTAACTAATCTTTAAAATACGTCATTTCTAATTTTGTGCTTTCGTGTTGGGGCAAAACTTTTTACGTGACCCCCCCCCTCGTCCTTAAAGTTCACTGACCCTCTCACTGAGGGTTTCTAACTCCTCATCATGCTCACGGTAACGCTCCATCCCCTGTCCGCCGCTGTCGCCGCGGGGACTGTTGCTAAGGTAGGTGGGGTAGTCGAGGCCACTGAGCTGCGCGTGGTGATGCCAGCGCAGGTCGTCGCTCTCGTGGGTGATGTAGCGCTCGTTCATCCGGCTTTCCAGGTTCCGCAGATCCAGCCACATCTGGTAGTCCTGGTGGACGAAACAATAACAACTAATCAATAAAAATCAATACAGACATTATGTGATATAGTAAATTTTTTAGATATTCCAATAACATTTGTCGCATTTGCTTTTAAAAACGGTTAGTGAAATCCTTGATTCTTCGGGCGCCTCTTTACGGCTCTGGTACGTAGGGCTAGGTATCGTTTAAAAAGTTACGATACCAGCACCAATCCAAGAAACCTTAAAGTGATACTGATACCAACTGAGTACTTCATTAGATACTAGGGCTGGGCAATATATCGATATTACATCGTTATCGTGATATGAGACTACATATCGTCTCAGAATTTGGATATCGTGATTGATAGTTTTAAAATAAAGATAAAGATTTATTAGTCTGTTGATTTTCTCTCACAACCTTATAAACATTTTTTTTTTAACTTAAAATGGTAACTATTAAAACATATTTTTAACATTTCTGTGCTTAAGTTTTTTAATGTATACACCCATTTCAATGTACAGGCAATGAGCTAATATTGGCAGATATATCTTTTAAGTATATATCTCAATCACGAAAACAAGGTTTAAAATCTGTCAAAGGTACGATGCCTTTTATCCTCAATTCAAGAAATAGATAAACTCATGAAAAAACACCCAAAACCAAACTTCCAGTGAAAAATGTAATCTTTCTACAATTTGTATTAATTAGGTCTTCTGTTTTGCTCCAGTCTGATACTTATTACTAATATTAGTCTTTAGTCTACTGTTAAGTCTATTATTTAATCTTTAACTCATCTTCCTTGTAGCATTTTATCTACTGTTTCAGTCTTTGGTGTCCAGGTGAGTTTGCTGATATCAGGCAGGTATCGGGAACAAGTTTAACATTCAGCTTTTGTCACATGTGATTATTAATCTTTCAACAGAGATTACATTCTTGATGACGTCTTACCTGTAGCCAGGGGTGACTGAGGGTTTTGTCAACACTGTATCTCTTCCTCATCTTTACTTGCAGCAGGTTGTTAATCAGGTCAATGGCTGCAGGAAAGGAAAGAAAACCCACAAAGAAAAGAAGTTTTAAAAAGGGAGAATTGGCGAGCGAGAAAAAATGTTTTTTGGGGAAAGTGAGAGTTTGGGAAAGATGGAGGGATGAAGCAGGAGGCGGAGGATGTGGGGTCGGACCGCTCCCCTGTGGTGTCGGGCCAGTCGGGGCTAATGAGCAAAGCTAACATGATGTTAACATTTCTTCAGGGGTCAGCGGTCTGAACAGCTCTGGGACCCCGGGGCCCCTCGAGTCTATAGGAGACTCGCTTGGCATTATGCACGTGAATGGACCAACACATGAATAGACCCCTTCACTACTCCCCCCCTCACTTCCAACCACCAGCTCACCCCCAAATCTGTCTCTCTCTCTGCACAGCTTCTTGAGTTTTCCCTCTCTTCTCGGTGACAGCAGCTCATTCCACTTTGTCACATGACCCGTGTTTAATCTGCATGTTTTTCTTCTTCCTTTTCTTTCTTTCTTTCTTTTTTATTACTGTGAGGCCGAAGGATGGCGATGTCAGTCTGTCCAACACTTCGGCTCACAGCGAGACATCCGAACCTCCCAGAGACAGACTGGTGTTGGATGTTTTCCTATGATTATAAAATCATTACTTCTCTGAAATCGATCACACTTAGAAGACCTCATTTCACAGATCTGTAATTTCTAATTTAAATCTTTCAAGTTTCCTGAAGAGAAGTAGAGCATTTGGTCGTAATTTTAGGAGAAAATAAAGACAGTCCAATTAGAATCAATTAATTCCAGGTAGCTGCTGATTGAACCCTGGATAATCTTTTAGTCAGAGCACAGCAGGTAAAGTGAAGATTGAAATATCTACAACAGACTGGGTCAATGAGGTGTTTGTCTCCATGTGATTTAGTCAAATTTAAAGGGTTAAAATGTGAAAATAAACGTATGAATAATTTGCACACATTCTTTTTTTCTGGACCCAGCATCAAATTTCTGCTTTTAATCCATTTAGAGAGAATATATTAGAGGATTATGGCAAAAATGTCTAAGTGGTGTAACCATAAAAACTTTGTACCAAATAATTCAACTTGCTTAAAAACAGTAAATAGTCAATAAAACACCATATCAACTAGTTTGGCATGATCTTACATTATAACTTTTATATTAAATAAAGGTAATGGAATACAATTGTTCTACATATTACATTTACTCTGGTTACCATGGAGATCAGGAAACATTTACATGTTTTAAATGAAGTAATTATTAGTATAAGTCCACTTAAATACACTGTAGGTGATAACATATGTAATATGTATCATTCTTTTGTGGTTACACCATTTGACATTTTCAGGAGCATTCAGTCTTACTTTTGGTAAAAAATGGTGCAAATGTCATTTCAAATGATATAAAACCAACAGAAATACTAAATATACATTTTAACAAACCTGATGCTGCTTTTAAAACTATTATTTAAGATATTTTGCCAATGAATTATAAGCAAATGCTTCAGCTGACACCTTTTCAGTCAGAAACTTCTTTACTTATCTACTTATTTTACTTTTATTATTTATTCCTAGTTTGTCGCTGTTTCTAGGGAAGAAGAAGAATACAGGGACATATGATTATTTACTATATTTATACATGTGTATTTTGAGTTGAATGACCGAAATAAACTAAACTAGAATCCATCTAACATGAACAGCATGAACGTGATGACAGACGCTCTCTGATTGGATCACTCTTGCAGCAAAGCTCTCTGGGACTTGTAGTTCTTTTCTCCCCCCCCCTGCAGTTGCTATGACAACTGTAGTTTTTGACTTTTTTTATCATTATTTTTGTTTTATATTTTAATTATTATGTTTGCATAGACGGATTCAACCAGAAGGGGTAGCATGTCGTTGTGTATTGAGACTATATTCGGTGACCGTGGCAACAGTTCGTTTCGCCTCTCTGTGTGACTCTGGTTATTTTTTGTCCTCAAACATCAGCACAGGTTATTGGTTATTATTTTTATGTATCCAACCTTGTCCCTTGAAGTGTGCTCGAGCCATTCTCTGCTGCTGCGTGACTCATGTTGTTGCCGTCATTGTCTCTAAATGCATCCGCCAGCAGTGTGTGTGTGTGTGTGTGTGTGTCTGTTGGCTGCAATTGTCCTGTTGACTACGAGACAGATTTAAATCAGCCTGACTCACTCTGCTCGCTCGGCCCGGATCCCCTGAAGCGCTCTTAACCTTCCCTCCGCCTCCTCATCCCGACAGAGCGACTCCATCTCCGTTGAAAATAAAACGCGAGTGGTGTCTGTCAGTCGCAGGAGGATTCAAATGTCAGAGAATAAAACTCTCGAGTGCGTCAACAGATCTGCGTTTTCAAAGATCACTTGGGAAGGGGCTTCTGTCCTCTGCCCACAAGCAAACACGATTAAAGTTACTTAATAGAGACGCTTGATTTAGATTCTATTGTCGGGTTATATTTAAAGTTCGGGTACTTTATGAACCTACCATCCTTCTTTTACTGTGCTTTCTAGCTATGGTTTCTTTAAGGAGTACATACATACATACAGTATATACAGGGGACTAATAAAAGAGTAACCCAACATCCTGAGACCTGAGCTTTTCTTTAATATGCATTTTTTAATGTCTCCTAGATATTTGGGATTAGTAGGACCTGATAAATACAAAAACTAAGCATAGTCTTTGAACAGGAGGCAGTTTATGATAAAAATACTGTCCTCATATGGGGGACAACAGGTTTATTTTACTGTATAAAACTATTTATTTCCTTACATTTACACCTTCCCTTTGAACAATAATAAAGTCCCAACGTCCTGATTAGCAGTGTCGTAGCTTGTTGCTAAAATTACTCAAATTTGTATCAAACTACAAACGTTATTAAGCATAAATAAACAAGTTTCAACCATTAAATTTGAGAGATCTTGGACAAAATGCTGCCATCTCGTTTTCTACACTGATTGTTGTAATGTGCTTTTGCTGCCACTAGGTGGTGCAAGTGTACGAACGAGGACAACAGGTCAAAGTTCAGCACAATGAAGTATAAGGTCCAGCAAACCCAAAAATGTAATGTCCCCATATTAAGATGCAGGGTCGCAGGAGGTTAATAATGAAGCTACTCCTCTAAGTTAGTGATATAAATGTGTTTACTCCGGCTCCATCTTTGGGTTTTTTCAAGAGAAAAGCAAATTCTGTTCTTAAACCAAAGATGTAAATTTGACAGAATGAAATATGAGTATTTAATTAAGATTTATTAGAGTAAAATTAACTGTTGGGGCTGCTAATAACAGCACAGTAAAATCTGGACAAAAATGTGTTGAGAAGTTTATTAGATTTAGATGATTGAAACCTTCACTCTAAATTATAATTACATACTTAGCTTTTTGTGGTTTTCTGTTAGTTATATCGTGTTCAGATGTTGGATGTTAAAACAGGTTTTTTGCTTTTTCCAACTTTTTTTTTTCCCTTTAATCTTGCCGACAACCTGACATCAGCTCATCTGTTCGGTATCCTTGGTTGCTAAGGCGGTTGCTAAGGTGTTTCCACTCTCATATCTCAGATGTGATTTTTGATCCAGCACCTGTTAAAGTTTTTTTTGGATGTGCGTTGTCTACACCTTGTATGTCCTGTTGCGAAGGTGGTTGCTAAGGCGGTTGCTAAGGTGTTTCCACTCTCATATTTCAGATGTGATTCTTCTTAAAGAGACAGGAGCTAAAAACGGCCTGTTTCAGACAGAGGCTGAATTGAGCGGCTGCATAAGGGACCAGTAGAAGATAAACGAGGAGTGTTAAACTGGAAATCATGCAAAGATATTCCAGTAGAGACACAGAATATTAATATAGAGCTGGAAATGTGTATGATACGTCCTCTTTAAACAAATTACACCACACTACACGGTAAGAAACACTATAAAAAAGCACTAAAATGTACTCAAAGATCCAAATGTTGCTATATTGTGTCCATATTTTCAATTCCAGGTAATGAACATTTCATCATTTTGAGAAATATATGGATGTCTTCTCATGTATCCCCCAGTGTTTACCACATCCGCCTCTGTGACTGTGTGACAGGATCTCACATTTTTCTTGGCAGAAGCACTTAAAAATGTGAAATGCTTTACATATAATTACATACATGAGCTGTAATGTGAGGTGCCACAGCTTAACGTACCTTCCTGAGAGACTTTCTTCCAGGGGTGTGGAGGGTACATGAAGGCAGCGTTCTGGATCTGATCGTTGATATCTTCATCTTCATTAAAGGGGAACGTCCCGCTGAGGCTGAAGCACACACACAGAGGGAGAGAGAGACAGTGAGTTTAATATATAAAAATACAGACATGATGATAAAAGAACAGGTGCATCTCGTCCTATCCATAGACTGTATATAAGAAATGGACATAACATCCCTGACGTCACCCATTGGTTTGTGGACTGCTGCTCGGAGGCCAATAGTATCGGATCTGAGCAGAGCCATCTTGAAAATTTCAGGTGCATGCTGGGAAAAATAAAAACACGGATTCTACTTATATGGGCATCAGGAGGAGCATGAGGCGCCCTCCTGAACCTGTGAACCAATCAACCTGTCAATCACCACGTAGCCACGCCCTAATGCATACCCTGCTTTATCGTCACATATAAAATCAGGGAGGCCAAAATGTCCCAAATGAACATCATACTGCATTGAAGAAGGCTTTAAACTAGCGATTGAGACCATAAACACATTTTGAAAAAGTTTACAGAGGTTAGAAATCAAGTGAGAAGTTGGTGAATTCTCCATTGACTTGTATAGAGACGGAAGTCTTTTTGACACCAAAACGGTCGCCCCCTGGTGGCCTTTTGATAGAATGCAGTTTTAAGTTACTTCCGCGTTGGCCTCATTTCAGAGGACCAGAACTCCCCGCCTGGTCCTACCTGACGTAGATGATGACTCCGACCGACCACATGTCCAGAGAGCGGTTGTAGCCTTTGTTCCTCAGGACCTCCGGAGCGAGGTACGCCGGCGTACCGACCACCGAGCGCCGAAACGACTTCTCACCGATGATCCGAGCGAATCCGAAGTCGCACAGCTTCACCTGCAAGAAGAGGGCCAAGGTTTATTACAAAAACATCTGAATTAAATCTCTCCTGCAGCTGATTCAGAGGAGTAAAGTCCTGTCAGTCATCACACTCGCCCCAATATATAATAACAGCTCCTGATAATTCTAGAAACCCAAAATTCTCCTTGGCACTTCTCAAATAAGTTAATATGGTGTTTGAACCAATCGTATCATGTTAAGTGCAACTGTGGCATAAAATGATCTTAACCCTTTGTAGGTCACACCAAGAAAGTGCTATTTAAAAAGTAATTTATTTGCTTTTCCTTCCTCTTTGAGGCCATGACATCATAAAACACTCATTCTGTTCGTGTACAAGATGAAAAAATGAAAGTCAACTTCAAAAATGTCTCCAGCAGGATCTCTGATGTCAGCAGTGATTTGTGTTATTCTTCGTTTATACACTAAAGCACAACCTGTATCTATAGCAACCATAACACAACCTGTATCTATAGCAACCATAACACAACCTATATCTATAGCAACCATAACACAATCTGATGGTCTGTCTGTGCATTACATAGCTACCGAAGGAATGATGGAAGAAAGGAAGTAAGGATGAAAGGAAGGGAGGAAGGAGGGAAGGAAGGTAGGAAGGTAGGAAGAAAGGATGGAAGGAAGGTAGGAAGGGAGGAAGGAAGGTAGGAAGAAAGAAAGTAAGTAAGGAAGGAAGGTAGGAAGGTTAACATAAGTCTTAGTTTAACTCAGTTTAGTGTTTAGTTTTAGTTTTTTGCCAACATCATTTTAATAACCAGAGTCTGTGTTTCAGGTGTTGGGAAGTCTCATAAAATAGTTTTGAACTGTCTCAACTTTCCTCCATTATTAATACAGGCATTGATAGAGATATATATATAACTGGTGACCATCTTTATCATAAAAAGGCTGCATTGTTCAGCTTTACATCATCTGTCTCGCTCCGTCTGATCTCTCCGAGCTAATGCGTTAGCATGTTGTTTGTTTTGTGATATTTCAGAGAGAGCGTGCTCCGCAGACGATGCAGCACAGAAAGAAAAAGTGTGAGGACTCGACAGCCCAACAGCCGGCCTGATGCATCATTAGAGACAACAGTTAATGTGTCTGACACAAACAGCTATTTCTGGAGAGGAGACTGAAAAAACTGCAGAAAGCTGCTAATAGTTGCACTGATGGCTAATGGACTGTTTGACAGTCTGAGTCTGTTTTTGTCAACCTGCTGTTTCATCTCCTCCCTGTATAAATGTATAAATATATCTATATAAGGAGAGAGAACATTTACTGTCTTTGTTTTTATAGCTCCACATCTTCAGTCTTCTGTTTTAACCATAGACTGTATATAAGAAATGGACGTAACATCCGTGACGTCACCCATTGGTTTGTGGACTGCTGTTCGGAAGTCAATAGTGTCGGATCTGGGCAGCGCCATCTTGAAAATTTCAGGTGCATGCTGGGAAAAATAAAAACAGGGATTCTACTTATATGGGCATCAGGAGGAGCATGAGGCGCCCTCCTGAACCTGTGAACCAATCAACCTGTCAATCACCACGTAGCCACGCCCTAATGCATACCCTGCTTTATCGTCACATATAAAATCAGGGAGGCCAAAATGTCCCAAATGAACATCATACTGCATTGAAGAAGGCTTTAAACTAGCGATTGAGACCATAAACACATTTTGAAAACGTTTACTGAGGTTAGAAATCAAGTGAGAAGTTGGTGAATTCTCCATTGACTTGTATAGAGACGGAAGTCCTTTTGACACCAAAATGGTCGCCCCCTGGTGGCCTTTTGATAGAATGCAGTTTTAAGTTACAATCGCGTTGGCCTCATTTCAGAGGACCGGATCTCCCCGCCTGGTCCAACCTGACGTAGATGAGGACTCCGACCGGAACTCCCCGCCTGGTTTAATCACATTTATTGATCAGTCAGATCGACTATTGATGCTTTCTAAACACATCTGAGGTTCAACATTTGGTATAGACACTTTTTATGATTCAATACTGACCCAGAACATACTGTGAGGATGGAGAATATGAACAGTATGTAAGGGTTTAATAATACTAGAAAAATAAAATGCAGTCTTCAAGCAGTGATGACTCACTCATGACTCACATTTGACAATTGCTGTAAATAAATTACGAATAAAATAATATCTGTAGTAAAGTAAACACACACACACACTGTACCTGAGGAAGTGATTCTGCGGAGGCCAGCAGGACGTTCTCTGGTTTCAGATCACAGTGGACGATGTTCTTGAAGTGAAGATGACGCAGAGCCACCAGGATCTGATGGTGACACACAGACAGAAAATCATTAGTTTAATCTAAATCTGACAAATAAAATATGGAGGTTGTTTTAATCCAACAGGCTCGGTAGATCCTCTCATCAAATCTGTGTGGAGCGATGATGATGATGACGAGACTAATCTTCCTCACATCAATACATCAAACTAACAGAAATGTCATATTTCCATCATGTTTTTATCATTTTAGCTTTGACTGAGGCTCTTTTAATGACATTATCAAGTAGTTTTTTTCTTCTTCTGCAACAGTTTAACAACACCAACTGTAGATTTAGCGCCACCTGCTGTTTATCTGCTAATATTTAAATAACAGTGGATGGAAACATGCATTAATTTGCATTTATTTTTGCAGATTTTTTTTGAAGGTTTGGTTAACCTTTGGTCTTATATGGATGGAAACTTGGCTACTGACATCTTCTAGTCCTGCTGCATCACTAACTTATAAATAATATTATTAAAAAGCATTATTTAGATAATTTTCATAGTATAAACACAATAATGCAAAATATGGAGTCTGATACACGACACTTTGAAGTCAGACAGTGTGCAAGATGCATAAAGATGATGTAATTTGTGTGTGTGTGTGTGTGTGTGTGTGTGTGTGTGTGTATGTTTCTCACCTGTGTGACCAGGTACTTGGTGATCCTCTCAGGCAGTCGTCCCTTCTCACTGGACAGGATCATCTCCAGCATGTCTCCGTGGAGCTTCTCCATGACGACGAACACTCGCTCCGGCGTCTCGAACATGCAGTCCAGGTTGACCACGCCCGGGTGGTGCAGGCTCTGAGTCATCATCACCAACATCATCACCAACATCACCATCATCATCATCACCATCACCACCATCACCATCATCATCATCATCATTAACTGCATAGATACTTCATGTTTGCTGTAGTTTACAGGTTCTTATAACTACAGTATCAGTAAATGCAGGGCTGCAAGATGAGGAAAAGCAGCAACTTCTCACATTTGAATAAAGGAGTCCTAGTTGTTCTCTGCCATGCAAGCAGCTGCTTGCATGGCAGAGAACAAAGGAGGTTAAAGGACAGGCACACAGTTTTTTGAACAGTGTGTTAAACCAGCTGTCAGGTGTCCATATGAACAGTGTAATCATTCCTCCTGTTCATACTGACTATTAAAATATTGTGTCATTTAAAGTAGATGATCAGTTTCTATTGAGCTTCATCAGTGTGAGTTAGTCATATCAAGTGATATCTGACACATTTACAGTCTTTTCAGCATCAGATTCCCTCTTATTGTTTCCCTGTTGAGCTGTGGTGGAAGTATAGTAACAAAAAGACTTTGCTACTAAAAACACTGTAACGCTGAAACATAGAAGATGAAGATTTGACTCATTTGGACGACTGAAGCTTCATATTAGCTTCAGATCAACTTTTTAAACACATTTTTTTCGGAGGACTGTAGTATTTGTCCTACATTGTACGTAATGGTCAGTATGAACAGGAGGAATCATTACAGCAAGATAAACACACTTAATATTCTTGTGGGCTCCTGACACTGGAAAAAATGGGAACCTTTTGTAAATGGTAGCTGGTCTGTAAACTTACATTTTTATTTCTGTATGAGCACTTCCTTTTTTAAAAATTATAAATATATAAAACTGGCAGCAAATTCAAAAACGTAAGAATTTAAATCAAATCGAATCATAAGCTCCTGTAAAAACTCCTTCAGGCGAGGATAAAAAGGTCTATCTGCAGGTGTGTGTGTGTGTGTTGCAGCAGCTTCTGCAGGTTGAGCAGCGCTGGAACATTTCAGGATCTCACACCCCCACAGTGTTGCCACAGTAATGAAGTCGTTCACGACAGGAAGTCTCACTCACTGCCAACAGGCTCCTGAGCAGCACCGCTGTGTGTGTGTGTGTGTGTGTGTGTGTGTGTACCTGCAGGATGGCCACCTCGTTGCGCAGCTGGCTCTCCTGTTTGGTGGGGAAGCGGAGTTTATCGATGATCTTGATGGCGACGTCTCGGCCGGACTTCCTGTGTTTACCTGCAGACAGACACACAAAAAACACATCAACAAACACTCTTACATGTTATTTACACCGCTGGTTCCCAACCTGCGGGTCCCGACCCCACAAGGGGTTGTCAGAGCTTTTCAAAAGGGTCAAGAGGCCCTCTTGATTTTAAGGGAAGCTCACACAGCGTAGTTTCAGGAGCAGGACCACAACTGCCCCGCCTCCAGCCATTCTTATAAATACCACGTAGACTTCTCCTCCCTTTCGCCTCTTGTATCCCTCCCACCATATTCCACTTTTCCATTTTCTTCCTCTCCTTCATGGGGTCCTGAGCAGGTCCATGCTGGCCAGGTGCTACAGCAGACTTTCTATGAACCTCCCCCAAAACGCAGGCAGCAAACAGAAGAACTCTTGAGTCATTTTTCTGAAGAGTTTAAGCGCATCATGTTGTTGTTGTTGTTGTGGTCTTTGCTAGTGAAGGATCTAAGTGTAATATGTGTCTCAACAGTTAGTTCAATTCATTTTTAATGAAGAAAACAACAATATTTTTAGTTAAATTCATCCAGCATGTATCACTCACTTCTGAAATTCAAATTGTATCTTCTAACGTCTAAACTCTCCCTAATTGAATCAATCATCCCTCCTTCCATCAGAGCATGCAAACATCGTGTTTTTACCTCCATAAACGATGCCAAACTGTCCCGAGCCGAGAACCTCATCCGGGAAGATCTGATACACAGAGTTTATATCCTGAAAAACACAAAATCAGTTTAAATAAAATAAAATAAATAAACAGCCAAACCAAAGACTACCTGATGCTGTTTTCAGACCTGTGGTTGGTGTTTCCTCCTCGGTCCAGTTCATTTAGGCAGATCTGAACTCAGCAAATTAGCCTCAAAGTCCCAGGAGATAGGATGTTTTTAGTTTTCTCAACATCGTAATCCTTAATTTATGGTTCATGTAACAGAACTTTGAGCTTAGTGATGAAATGTTTCTTGCCAAATTACACTTTAGGGGTTGTAGTTAACTGCATTTAACCCTTACATACAGTATGTGAGGGTTAACTGCATTTACATTTTTTATGCAAAGAGAACTAGATTTTTTTCTGACACAGTTATTCATCTTTTGTTCTGATGATTCAACCAGCTGAGATTCATATTGATGCAAAGTGTGAGTCATTAACATCGTCTATGAGAAAGATGAATGAGATTTTTACTCCCGAAACGAAAGGCCACCGAAATATCGCCTCTCACTTTGTGTCTCTACTGTGACTGATTAGTCACAGCCGTCGCTACGTCCAAATGTCCAAACCTTCCTGTTTCACACGAATGAATTCATTAATTTTGTGACTCTTTTATCTCCCTCCTGGACGATTGTGAATAGAATAGACAATATAAAAAGCTC
Organism: Scomber scombrus; assembly: GCF_963691925.1. NCBI lineage: Eukaryota > Metazoa > Chordata > Actinopteri > Scombriformes > Scombridae > Scomber > Scomber scombrus. Next base: position 36,525 of record NW_026910386.1, on the reverse strand, counting down.
CCATTCCACATTAGAAACAGCTCATATGTGCAGCTTGGATATCAGTCACTCTGCTGTGTTCAGGATGCTGGCAGCACTTGCAATGAATCTTAAAAGCATTTTTAGTGTCCAGGGAGACTATAGTGTCTTTAGGAGCTCAAAGGCTCAAACTGGCTGTCTAGAGGATAGAAACTAACAAATATCTTCAGTATGAAAGTCTCAGGTCTCACATTGTTGAAGCGTCTCTGATGGCAAAAACTGACACAACTGAGGTGGAAAATGGAGAGGCAGGTTGACAGAAAATGAATTCAACAACAAAAAAAAGAAAGAAGGGAATTGCATAAATTCATCACCTGCTGGAGGAGTTTTGAGGGAAGGTTTTTCTAGCAGGGGGAAGCGGGGGGGGGGGGGGGGGGGGGGGGGGGGCACCTCCCTGAGTGTAACTACACAGCGTCAGTGATCTGCCACAGCTTTGACACCAAAACTGCTAAATATTTTTTCCTTCATTTGTCTGCAATCACGTCTCCCTTTTCTCCCCCTCTTAGCTGACAGCCTAATATCACACCTCAACCAAGAGGACAGAAATACAATATTATAAACCCCCCATCCCTCCCTCCCTCTCTCTCTCCCCCCTCAAGCTCGCTGCCTAATTACCATCCGTCGCCATGGAAACCATTTGGCTGAGTGAGTAATCACAGTAATCTCCATTTGAGGTGCTCGAAGACGTGCTCACCTTGGAGACGGCGAAGTGCACGTCTGCATTGGAAATAGGACTTCATGTTCTCGGCGGTTACATTTGCATGAGGAGAGTTTGCCGACATTTGAGCCCTTATGTAAAAATCTGTACGATGTAAATGTACAGAGCCTTTTAATGCACGTCGACCTGCTCAGAGATAAAAAAGAAAAAGGAGAATCTGTGACCCAGACTCTTTAAAAGCAAATGAACAAAGAGTGAGAGAAAGCATAGAATGAGTGATGATGATGAGATGTGACTGGAGAGAGGAAAGTTTGGGGTTTAGTTGTCAAAGAGGACTTTTACCTTCGTCTTCTACAACATAACTGATGATGGACAGTTTTTTTCGAAGGGAAGCTGGTTCAGTCATTCAACGACATGCTGTGGTGACCAATCAATAGGGCTGCGTATCGCCTAGAAATTACAATACAAGTAACCTTAAGTCCCATTTATGCTAAACGTTAAATACGGATCCGGATTTCCATAAAGCCTACGGATACGGGCCAAACGGAGCAGTACCACCAGAAACCATGGGGGGGCAGTGTTGCTGTCACTACCCGATACGTAGCTCTAGTGAGACACAAAGAAGAAATAACAATGGTGGAACTTTTTGAGGAAAGGTTGTGCGAGTTGGTTAGAAACTTTAAACATATCGTTTTTGTCTTTCATGCAAGAGGAACATTATCAATATCTCCTCCACAGTCACCATGTGTGTTTTTGAGTTTGTTGTTGTCATAAGCGTTTGACTCTGTGCTGCCCCCTGGTGGATGTATTGGTTAACATCCACGCCAACGTAAAGGACGCATGGAAGTAAGTGAGCAGTGACGGTAACATCGTTTGAAAAGGACGTAGACATTTTCGTACATACGTTGAGCATAAATGGGCCTTTAAAGTGATTCTGATACCAGCTGAGTCCTTCATTAGATACTCTTTAACACATGTAGGTCTCTGTCTTGTATCCGTGGTAACAGGCGTGTAGTGTAGACACACTTTATAGCGTTTAGGAGGCATCTTGGCTGCTGAACTGCTTAAACTCAAATTCACCACGACTTCACCACCACAGACGGGTTGTAGCTGCTGTGGCAGTGGACCAATCACATGTCGCGTTAAAGAGAAGAACGCTTGCTGTTGATTGGCTGTGAGCAAGTCCGTACAAATAGTCATATTTTCTAGCTCTGGGTGCAAAAAGGATCGATTGCAGGTATCGTTTGATGGGAGATGTTTAGATTCTACTTGGTATCGATTTATTTTGGTCGAGTACCAATACTCAGCCCTACTGGTGACGTCACTTTTACTTACATTAGTGCCCTGTTGATACAGGACTTTTGGGGTAGTATTTGATAGTTTAAAAAGTCAGATAAAGAAATATTGGTCTATGTTTTTTTGTTGTTTTTTTTTTTTAATTTGGACGTTTCACGGTTGAAAATACTAAAATGACTACTTGGTATCGATTTATTTAAAAGGTATCCAGTACCAATACCGAGCCCTACCAATCAAATGTGTCCAAGAACATGTTCCTGTTACATTATTTTATTAGGTGAAACGCTGATCTTAAGATTGTCACAATAAATTTGCTGTGCAAAGTTGTAAAATCTTGTCTCAGTATCATGAACTGAAACCATGTCCACACTAAATCAGTTTAAAGTTCATAAACATTTCTGTTTTCATTCAGACCTAAATGAGCTTTTCCAAAACTTCCACCAGAGTGTGTAAAAGAGAAATTGTCGGTTTGGTCTTGAAGTGTGTACACATTCGCCATTTTTTGCACAAGAACGGTTGTCACTGCCTGATGTGATTGGAACCTTTTTCTTTTTACTCATCTTCTCATCTTACCACTGTTTTTATATTATTTATTTAGGTAAAACTTATTGGTTCATGTTTAAGATGTTCTTTGAATTCTTTGGCTCTGGAAATTATAAAGGTAGTGTTACAAGTAAATACAAGTATACTAGTTTTCAGTGTCTGCTTGAGCTTTTAAATAAAAGCTATTGCCTCAATTACCACAGATAAATTATAAACTCTCATATACTGAAAATGCCACGCCCTCGCCTTACATGCTGCCTTTTACACCAACTGGTCGAGGCAGATGGTTGACCACCTATAGCCTGGTTCGGGTGTTTTTCTCTCATTTTTCCAATGCTGCTCATGGAGGAATGTTGGGTCTCTTTAAATTAAATTAAATAATATTAAAGAGTTCAGTCTAGACCTGCTCTATGTGAAAACTGCCTTGAGATGACTTTTGTTGTGATTTGGCGCTTTATAAATAAAGACTGATTGATTGACTGAATGTAGATGTAGTCTGAGATGTCTGATAAACCTTCAAACCCACAGACTGTATATAAAGCTGGATGTAGCGAGGTCGTTTTTATTGGCGTCAGTTTGAAGCTCAGAGTCGCAGCTTACACTCGGAACCATCTTTTCTGTTCGGTGTCGCCTTTCACGATGTGGTAACAACGCTGAATATTGTGACAATAGTCCAAATCGGTGCGAGTCTCAGAGCCAACTGTCAATCACAGCTGTCAATCAACGCCCACACAGCAGACATTAAAGCTACTATAAGTCTTTAACTCTTATTAATGGAGAAATAATTTATAAAAATGACCACCAGCACACTTATTAGAGGGATTGAGACCAGAATGACTCAATGATTGACTCAGAGAAGTTGAGGATTTTTTAATGGGACTCTGGTTGTATATCCTTCTTGGTACAGAGACCCTTCAGAGGAAGTCTTGGTCCATCAGTGGCAGGAACATGGTCTGATCTCCATATGACCAACTACAAATCTACAGGTTTGAGGTAAACATCTACTGCAGCCAGGAGGGCTTTGCATGCTGGGATGTTGACAGCTAGTAACTGCTAGCTGCAGAATGAATCAAAGTCCGACCTGGACTAACAACCAAGTACAATGTCTTGATATTTGGGCAGATCAGAGCTTCGGTAAAGCTTTATTTTACAGGTGCATTCATTATATACTCATTTCCTGAACTTTTTGGAATACTTTGCAGGTATTCAACGGTTGATTTTTAGGACATTTTACAGAGAGGGTCGCACAACTCATGTAAATATGCTGCTGTCTGCTGTGACGGTTACTGAGGGAAACGGACCTAACGCTAATCACCAAACTAGTCCGTCAACATTTGGAACAGCTCCTCGAAAGTGTGACAAAAGTCTCAGAGAGAAAACTAATGTTATGTCTCTCATTGCTGACATGATTGTAAAGGATATGCATGTTATATTTTTTCTTGTGAATGTCGGCATGCAGCAAACATTCGGTTATACCCACCGGTTAACTAACCATGAAAAAATGACCTCATACACATCCCTAGTTCAGATGTAGGAAGAAACTGATCCAATGATTCACAGAACAAACACTGCAGCCAGTCTGTGAAAATGTGCTCAACTTCTAGAGCCAGAAATATATCTGTCAGCCAATATTTTCAGCCGATATTGACCTATGATAGATATGATAACTGCAAACTCAACCGTTTTAAGAATTAATTTGTTCCAACCTCCATCAAACTCCTAAACAAAGCTGCTTAAGGCCGAAGATTGTGCAATAATTTTATAGTGCTTTTATTATGGTGATCTTTTAGCATGTGTTTTTCCCATTGGTGTATGTATGTGTTGTGTGCAATGTTATGGGATATATGTGCAATAATGTTATGTAATTGTTGTTGGGATGATATGGCTGGTGATGTTTTGTCTGTTGTCATTGTGGCTATCAAGGCCTTTATGGCGCAGTTGTTGAGTCCAAGACAAATTTCCCAACATTGTATTGTATTGTATCATTATTGGCATATAAGTTGTCCGATATGCACCGATTTTTTAAAATGTTATATAGGCAGTATTTTATGTATGTTTGTTCCTTTTTCTTAATTCAAGCTTAATTTTTTTATGTGTATTATCATTTATAGGACTTTATAATTATTACATTCAAAGTGAAGTTTACTGTTTCAATGCTCTAATGTCATTTTATACAATAAAGTTAAACTGTGACACATCACAGTCTCCATTACTTTGCTTTATCACCAGTGTTTGATAACCACATTGCAAAAGATGTAGTAAGATTATCAGCCGATTATCGGGGGCCTATCAACATCTATCCAGTTTTGAAAGGAAATTAAAATATATATAAAGCAGGTGTGTGTGTGTGTGTGTGTGTGTGTGTGTGTGTGTGTGTGTGTGTGTGTGTGTGTGTGTTTTCCTCACCACGTTCTCCTGGATCTGGCAGTTGGAGACAGAAATACTGATGGAAATTTCTTCTGTGGACGAGACACAAACATGATCCCAGTTAAAACTGACTGAAAACACTCAGAGTGAATCATGATTACAGGAAACAGAAACATCCAATCATCTTCATAAAGGATCATTTAACTCTGATTATGTATACGGCAGTCTGTGTTTTAACAATCAGGCTCTTATAAATCTGAAGCTGGCAGTTAGGACAGAGTATTATTTTTATGTACTCTCCCCACAGGTGAACGCACAGAGTCGGAGCAGTGTTAGTCATTATCAGTTTGACGTCAGTGAAGGTCTGAAATATCTCTGATGGGTTTTGTGTGGGAGTCGACTGCCCTGAGGGGATCTGAGAGCCTGCAGGAGGATTCAGCAGCAACGTTAATACCTGAGCAGGAAATGTGTGAGGGATACTGTTAAAAATGACATTTACATTCGTCCCAAATAGATTCTCTGCTGTAATAACGTCTGGAAAGAAGAGTGAAGCTTTTAATATGAGCAGAGCTTCATGTTAAAGATGAGGAGAAGACATAACAGAGAGCGTAGGAGTAGCTTTAAAGCGAGCTGTCATCTCCTCAGAAATAGGCAGCTGCAGAAATACAGTGTGGAGATGAAGAAGTCTGATTGGTCAGATTATATTTTACTGCATTTAAGTATAATTTTGATGTACTTGTACTTTACTGTAGTACAGTTTGAGATACTTGTACTTTACTGCAGTATAGTTTGAGGTACTTGTACTTTACTGTAATACAGTTTGAGGTACTTGTACTTTACTGTAGTACAGTTTGAGATACTTGTACTTTACTTCAGTACAGTTTGAGGTACTTGTACTTTACTGTAGTATTTGTACATTGTAGTATTAGTACTTTTACTGCAGTAAAGTATCTGAGTACTTTCTTCCAGTACTGCTGCTGACAGTTTCTACAGAGGATCATGTGACTGTCAAAGGTCGACATTTATCAGCAGAGTTTCTGGATAAGATGAACTTTGGTTTTATATGCTTGTATTTCAAACACAAACAACATGATTAAAATATAAAATCTGTTGCAGGTTTTATTTCATATTGATACAGTATTAAAGCTTTACTGATACAATGATCAATAAAGATTTAAACACAACAAGCTCCACTCTGGGATCAGATTTCATTGTTCTCTCCCTTCAGATCAACATGTGACGTAACACAGAGCTGTCAGGCTGCATTTATGACTGAATCACATGTTGTTCAGATCAAAGTTCAAACTGATTTAACTTATCGGGAAGTGAAGCTCAGACAGTCGTTGCCTCTGAGAGCTGAAATGGCGCAGAAAGATCAGCTGGACCGAGAAATAATCAGCTGTTCGATCTGTCAGGATCTACTGAAGGAGCCAGTGACTATTCCCTGTGGACACAGCTACTGTATGAGCTGTATTAAAGGATTCTGGGATGGAGAGGATCAGAGGGGGATCTACAGCTGCCCTCAGTGCCGACAGACCTTCAGACGGAGGCCTGTCCTGAAGAAAAACACCATGTTCGTAGCTTTAGTGGAGCAGCTGAAGAAGTCTGGACTCCAAGCTGCTCCTGCTGATCACTGCTATGCTGGACCTGAAGATGTGGCCTGTGATGTCTGCACTGGGAGGAAGCTGAAAGCCTTCAAGTCCTGTCTGCAGTGTCTGATCTCTTACTGTGAGAATCACCTCCAGCCTCACTTTGAATCAACCAAATTAAAGAAACACAAGCTGGTGGAGCCCTCGGAGAAGCTCCAGGAGAACATCTGCTCTCGTCATGATGAGGTGATGAAGATATTCTGCCGTACAGATAAGAAGTGTATCTGTTATCTGTGCACTATGGATGAACATAGAGGCCACAACACAGTCCCAGCTGCAGCAGAAAGGACTGAGAGGCAGAGAGAGCTCGAGGTGAGTCGACTAAACATCCAGCAGAGAATCCAGGACAGAGAGAAAGATGTGAAGCTGCTTCAACAGGAGGTGGAGGCCGTCAGTCGCTCTGCTGATAAAGCAGTGAAGGACAGTGGGAAGATCTTCAATCGGCTGAAACGTCTCCTCCAGAAAAGAAGCTCTGATGTGAAGTGGCAGATCAGATCCCAGCAGGAAACTGAAGTGAGTGGAGTCAAAGAGCTTCAGGAGAAGCTGCAGCAGGAGATCACTGAGCTGAAGAGGAAAGACGCTGAACTGAAGCAGCTCTCACACACAGAGGATCACAACCAGTTTCTACACAACTACCCCTCAGTGTCACAACTCAGTGAACCTACAGACTCATCCAGCATCAATATCCGTCCTCTGAGATACTTTGAGGATGTGACAGCAGCTGTGTCAGAGCTCAGAGATAAACTACAGGACATCCTGAGGGACACATGGACAAACATCTCAGTGAGACAGACTGAAGTGGTTTTACTGCCAGAACCAGAACCCAAGACCAGAGTTGACTTCTTAAAATATTCACATGAAATCACTCTGGATCCAAACACAGCAAACACATATGTGTTATTATCTGAGGGGAACAGAAAAGCAGAATATACAGAACAACGACAGTCTTATTCTAGTCACACAGACAGATTCACTGATTATCTTCAGGTCCTGAGTAGAGAGAGTCTGACTGGACGTTGTTACTGGGAGGTGGAGTGGAGAGGAGAATGGGGAGTTCATGTAGCAGTCGCATACAAGAATATCAGCAGAGTAGGATGTCAATCTCTATTTGGAAGTAATGACAAATCTTGGTCTTTAGTTTGTGACACTAACAGTTATGAATTTTATTTCAACAACATTAAAACTCCCATCTCAGTTCCTGTTTCCTCCAGAGTCGGAGTGTACCTGGATCACAGAGCAGGTATTCTGTCCTTCTACAACGTCTCTAAAACCATGACTCTCCTCCACAGAGTCCAGACCACATTCACTCAGCCTCTCTATGCTGGACTTGGTCTTTTTAGTTCTGACTCCACAGCTGAGTTGTGTAAAGTGAAATAGACAGAAGTCATTTCAGACTTCATGTGTCAGATGTTGTAATTCTTCATGTTTTTGTCTCCATGTTTCTGAGCTGCTCAGAGATCAGCTGACATGCTAATAGTGATATTCAACACTTTGTTTTACTTTATGTATGTGTTGTTGATATTATCAGTTTCTTTAAATGTGACTTTTTCCTGTGTGTTTTTATCCATGGAGGCTCTCACTGCTCATCACCATGTTTTTAACCTTCACTGACATTTCTTCAGATGAAAACTTCTCTTTGTTCTAAATGTTAGTTTCATGTTTGTATTGATGTATTTGTGTCTTATTTCTTAAAAAGAGAAAACGGCAGAACTTCCTTCATCACAGATATTTTGTTCTCATCACTTTGTAAATTCATAAAGAAATGTTCAATCAAACTGTAATGATCATGATAATAATCATTAATGATGTTCTTGTACATAGCTGACATTCTGGGTTAAACTAACTGACTGTGTGGATGAAGTCAATCTGAACATGAAATCATTGATCACACTTTACTGATTGGATGTGTGAACAATCTGAAGCTTCAATAATCAATAAAGATGATTTTTATCAACAGTGATCAAAGTGTTTTCTTCTCATTCAAAGCTTGTGGAGAAAATATGAAACTATAATGAGAGTTTATTAGAGGCAGTTTTCCTCCTGAAACACCACAAAGTTCACATAATAATACTGCAGTACTTTTACTGTAATACTGCATACTACATCACTCATAATACTGCAGTACGTTTACTGTAATACTGCATACTACATCACTCATAATACTGCAGTACTTTTACTGTAATACTGCATACTACATCACTCATAATACTGCAGTACTTTTACTTGTAATAGAGTATTTGTACATTGCAGTATAAGTACTTTTCCTGCAGTAAAGTATCTGAGTACTTCTTCCAGTACTGCTGCTGACAGTTTCTACAGAGGATCATGTGACTGTCAAAGGTCAACATTTATCAGCAGAGTTTCTGGATAAGATGAACTTTAGTTTTATTTGCTTGTATTTCAAACATAAACAACATGATTAAAATATAAATCTGTTGCAGGTTTTATTTCATATTGATACAATATTAAAGCTTTACTGATACAATGATCAATAAAGCTTTAAACACAACAAGCTCCACTCTAGGATCAGATTTCATTGTTCTCTCCGTTTAAATCTACAGTTTGTAGATGGGTGTAACCAACATGTGACGCAGCACAGAGCTGTCAGGCTGCATTCAGCAAAATCACGTGTTCAGATCTGCTCAAACCTGTTTCACTTATCAGAAAGTGAAACTCAGACAGTCGTTGCCTCTGAGAGCTGAAATGGCGCAGAAAGATCAGCTGGACCGAGAAACCTTCTCTTGTGTGATCTGTCTGGATCTACTGAAGGATCCGGTGGCTACTTCCTGTGGACACAGCTACTGTATGAACTGTATTAAAGGATTCTGGGATGGAGAGGATCAGAGGAAGATCTACAGCTGCCCTCAGTGCAGAGAGGCCTTCATACCGAGGCCTGTCCTGAAGAAAAACACCATGTTAGCAGCTTTAGTGGAGCAGCTGAAGAAGACTGGACTCCAAGCTGCTCCTGCTGATCACTGCTATGCTGGACCTGAAGATGTGGCCTGTGATGTCTGCACTGGGAGGAAGCTGAAAGCCTTCAAGTCCTGTCTGACGTGTCTGATGTCTTACTGTGAGAATCACCTCCAGTCTCACTTTGAATCAACCAAATTAAAGAAACACAAGCTGGTGGAGCCCTCTGAGAAGCTCCAGGAGAACATCTGCTCTCGTCATGATGAGGTGATGAAGATATTCTGCCGTACAGATAAGAAGTGTATCTGTTATCTGTGCACTATGGATGATCATAAAGGCCACGACACAGTCCCAGCTGCAGCAGAAAGGACTGAGAGGCAGAGAGAGCTCGAGGTGAGTCGACTAAACATCCAGCAGAGAATCCAGGACAGAGAGAAAGATGTGAAGCTGCTTCAACAGGAGGTGGAGGCCGTCAGTCTCTCTGCTGATAAAGCAGTGGAGGACAGTGGGAAGATCTTCATTCAGCTGATCCGTCTGCTCCAGGAAAGAAGCTCTGATGTGAAGCAGCAGATCAGATCCCAGCAGGAAACTGAAGTGAGTCGAGTCAAAGAGCTTCAGGAGAAGCTGCAGCAGGAGATCACTGAGCTGAAGAGGAAAGACGCTGAACTGAAGCAGCTCTCACACACAGAGGATCACAACCAGTTTCTACACAACTACCCCTCAGTGTCACAACTCAGTGAACCTACAGACTCATCCAGCATCATTATCCGTCCTCTGAGATACTTTGAGGATGTGACAGCAGCTGTGTCAGAGCTCAGAGATAAACTACAGGACATCCTGAGGGACGAGTGGACAAACATCTCACTGACAGTGACTGAAGTGGACGTTTTACTGCCACAACCAGAACCAGAACCAGAGCCCAAGACCAGAGCTGAGTTCTTAAAATATTCACGTGAAATCACTCTGGATCCAAACACAGCAAACACACAGCTGTTATTATCTGAGGGGAACAGAAACGTAGAATATACGTATGAACAACAGTCTTATTCTAGTCACACAGACAGATTCACTGATTATCTTCAGGTCCTGAGTAAAGAGAGTCTGACTGGACGTTGTTACTGGGAGTTGGAGTGGAGAGAAGGATTGTTATCAGGAGTTGAGGTAGCAGTTGCATACAAGAATATCAGCAGAGCAGGAAATGTATCTGTATTTGGACGTAATGACAAATCTTGGTCTTTAGATTGTGACACTAACAGGTATGAATTTTGGTTCAACAACATCAAAACTCCCGTCTCAGGTCCTGGTTCCTCCAGAGTCGGAGTGTACCTGGATCACAGAGCAGGTATTCTGTCCTTCTACAGCGTCTCTGAAACCATGACTCTCCTCCACAGAGTCCAGACCACATTCACTCAGCCTCTCTATGCTGGACTTTATGTTAATATTGGATCCACAGCTGAGTTGTGTAGACTTAAGTAGTCAGAAGTCATTTCAGACTTGATAGTGATATTCAACACTTTTTTGAACTTTATGTATGTATTGTTGATATTATCAGTTTCTTTAAATGTGACTTTTTCCTGTGTGTTTTTATCCATGGAGGCTCTCACTGCTCATCACCATGTTTTTAACCTTCACTGACATTTCTTCAGATGAAAATGTGAACTTCTCTTTGTTCTAAATGTTAGTTTCATGTTTGTATTGATGTATTTGTGTCTGTTGTTTCTCAAACAGAGAAAACAGCAGAACTTCCTTCATCACAGATATTTTGTTCTCATCACTTTTGTAAATTCATAAAGAAATGTTCAATCAAACTGTAATGATCATGATAATAATCATTAATGATGTTCTTGTACATAGCTGACATTCTGGGTTAAACTAACTGACTGTGTGGATGAAGTCAATCTGAACATGAAATCATTGATCACACTTTACTGATTGGATGTGTGAACAATCTGAAGCTTCAATAATCAATAAAGATGATTTTTATCAACAGTGATCAAAGTGTTTTCTTCTCATTCAAAGCTTGTGGAGAAAATGTGAAACTACAATGAGAATTTATTAGGGCAGTTTTCCTCCTGAAACACCACAAAGTTCACATAATAATACTGCAGTACTTTTACTGTAATACTGCATACTACATTACTCATAATACTGCAGTACTTTCACTGTAATACTGCATACTACATCACTCATAATACTGCAGTACTTTTGCTGTAATACTGCATACTACATCATTCATAATACTGCAGTACTTTTACTGTAATACTGCATACTACATCACTCATAATACTGCAGTACTTTTGCTGTAATACTGCATACTACATCACTCATAATACTGCAGTACTTTTACTGTAATACTGCATACTACATCACTCATAATACTGCAGTACTTTTACTGTAATACTGCATACTACATCGCTCATAATACTGCAGTAATTTTACTGTAATACTAGTAAAATATTTTGGGCTTTTTTGCAAAGTACTGAGCTGCATCTTATGAATGACTCGCTACACAAATACTGGTTATTATTATTTTATCATTAATAATACCTATTTAACATAATGTCAAAGTGTTGCTTTACCACCTGTGATGTGTTCAGGGTCTTACTGTGTCCGCTGCGGTGAGAACTGTGAGAGATTCCCGTAGAGACGGCTGGCATCAGAGCGTGCTGGATGGCCATCTCCCACATTCGAGACACATCCTGCCCAACCCCGCTGATCTGAAACCAGTCAGTAGTGTTATATCATACAGCTGATGAGACTATATTTGGACTATTTATTCTTAATAATACTTTCAGAGAACTTTCAGAGTAAAAAATATTGTAATCATAATACATTACTATTATTTACCCATTGTAGGTCACACCAAGAAAGTGCTATTAAAAAAATCATCATTTTGCTTTTCCTTCCTCTTTGAGGCCATGACAACATAAAACATGGATTTTTTTCTCATTGAGAAACAGACCTCTACAGACCTCATTCACACCTCATTGGTTCTAAACTTTTTATTAAAAACATGTCAGAGACTCATTCTGTTTGTGTACAAGATGAAAAAATGAAACTCAACTTCAAAAATGTCTCCAGCAGGAACTCTGATGTCAGCAGTGATTTGTGTTATTCTTTGTTTATACACTAAAGCACAACCTGTAACTATAGCAACCATAGAACAACCTGTATCTATAGCAACCATAGAACAACCTGTATCTATAGCAACCATAGAACAACCTGTATCTATAGCAACCATAGAACAACCTGATGGTCTGTCTGTGCATTACATAGCTACCGAAGGAAGGAAGGAAGGAAGGAAGGAAGGAAGGATGGATGGATGGATGGATGGATGGATGGAAGGAAGGAAGGAAGGAAGGAAGGAAGGAAGGAAGGAAGGAAGGAAGGAAGGAAGGAAGGAAGAATGGAAGGAAGGTAGGAAGGAAGTAAGGAAAGAAGGATGGAAGGAAGGTAGGAAGGATGGTAGGAAGAAAGGAAGGAAGGAAGGACAAATGACTGGAAGGAAGGAAGGAAGGAAAGAAGGAAGGACAGATGACTCCAAGGAAGGAAGGAAGGAAGGACAGATGACTCGGAGGAAGGAAGGAAAAGAAGGAAGGAAGGAAGGAAGGAAGGAAGGAAGGAATGAAAAAAGGATGGAAGGACGGTAGGAAGAAAGGAAGGAAGGAAGCGTGCAGAAGTGTTTATACACTAAAGCACAACCTGTATCTATAGCAACCACAACACAACCTGTATCTATAGCAACCATAACACAATCTGATGGACTGTCTATGCATTACATACCTCATACAAGTGCTAAAGATTGACCTAAAAGTTAAATGGGTGCAATAGATTTTGTTTTTGACCAGATATCATGACACAAAGTGATCTCTACCAAACGGTTGAGCAGACATACAGATGGTTAAAATAAAAATAAATAATAATAAATCACCAGAACGCTGCTGCCGGTCACAGACGAATCGGCTCTCTGCAGATTCTCTCCGACGTAGTAAACCAGCGATGCCGTGGTGATCTCAAAGCAGTGAGGATTGGCTCCATCAGGAAGCAGAGAGAAGGCCTGAGCTGGTTCCAGGGATAAGATCTCCGACAGAGGGATCTCCTGCAGAACAGAACCAGGAATGTCTCAGTAATAATGTCTCAGAAAAAGTTCAGCATATAATCTTTCTTTCAACACGAGTAGAAGCGGCAACTTTCATGCTAGTGTCTTAAATATGGTCAGTTCAGCCACAACATGTCAAATTTACTCCAATCATATTAAAACAAACTCATAATTGACAGCAGCCTCTTTGAAAATCTGATCTCAGAGCTGCTGAAACTGCAAACAGACATATGCACTCAGACTATTAAGAACTGTAAATACCATAGACTGTATATAAGAAATGGACGTAACATCCGTGACGTCACCCATTGGTTTGTGGACTGCTGCTCGGAGGCCAATAGTATCGGATCTGAGCAGCGCCATCTTAAAAATGTCAGGTGCATGCTGGGAAAAATAAAAACACGGATTCTACTTATATGGGCATCAGGAGGAGCATGAGGCGCCCTCCTGAACCTGCGAACCAATCAACCTGTCCATCACGACGTAGCCACGCCCTAATGCATACCCTGCTTTATCGTCACATATAAAATCAGGGAGGCCAAAATGTCCCAAATGAACATCATACTGCATTGAAGAAGGCTTTAAACTAGCGATTGAGACCATAAACACATTTAGAAAACGTTGACTGAGGTTAGAAATCAAGTGAGAAGTTGGTGAATTCTCCATTGACTTGTATAGAGACGGAAGTCCTTTTGACGCCAAAACGGTCGCCCCCTGGTGGCCTTTTGATAGAATGCAGTTTTAAGTTACTTCTGCGTTGGCCTCATTTCAGAGGACCGGAACTCCCCGCCTGCTCCAACCATGTTAAAACAAACTCATAATCGACAGCAGCCTCTTATGCACTCAGACTATTAAGAAGTGTAAATACAGAAGAAGAGATCTGAGACACAGCACCAGTCTTTATTATAAACTAACACACTCAAACTGTGTGTTCCTCTCACTGACTCATTAGTCTGTAAATGTGTCTTTAGTCTGAACACATACTGTAACTTTGCACCTTTAATTTAGGCTAAATTGGTACAAATTTGCACCACAAGCAGAAACTACTTGATACCTTTGTGATGGATCTAAAAGGTGCACGTTGAGCTCATTATGCACTTGTTCTGCTTTTCATGTACTTGTACTTTCACAATGTCATACATCATGTTTTTTCATGAAACCAAAGCCAGTAGTTGCAAGAAAGAGACTTAAATAATTCCAAATACACACAGCAACTCGTCTCACCTTGTAGTATTTACTTCCTGTGTCGTTCTGAAACAGCGTGATGCATTTACTGTCCAGCCGCCAGTAATGTCTCTTCCTCTGAAACACAGAGACGAAGAAGAGGAGGAAGAGGAAGAGAAGGAGAAGAGGAGTTAGATGAGAGTCAATGAAAATGAATTAAAGTTCGAGTTGCTTTTTTTATCCGACAAACTGTCAAAAACCCCTAAAACATCCTACAAAATAACCATGAAACATGATTTATGTTATTAATAGATTAATCCCAATTTATCTTCAGTTGATCATTAAGCTTTTTTTGAATTTTTTGAATCTCCTTGTGTCTGAAAAACATAAAACCTTGTAAAATATATAATAAAATCATTTACTTTTATTTAATTATAAAACATACATAGTGTGTTTACAGTATAAAGCTAGAAGATTTATTTCCATTAGAATGTAATTAATGTAGACAGACAGACAGACAGACAGACAGACAGACAGACAGACAGACAGACAGACAGACAGACAGGTGAGCAGACAGACAGGTGAGCAGACAGGTGAGCAGACAGACAGACATGTGAGCAGACAGACAGGTGAGCAGACAGACAGGTGAGCAGACAGGTGAGCAGACAGACAGACATGTGAGCAGACAGACAGGTGAGCAGGCAGACAGATGAGCAGACAGGTGAGCAGACAGACAGACATGTGAGCAGACAGACAGGTGAGCAGACAGACAGGTGAGCAGACAGACAGGTAAGCAGACAGGTGAGCAGACAGACAGACAGGTGAGCAGACAGACAGGTAAGCAGACAGGTGAGCAGACAGACAGGTAAGCAGACAGGTGAGCAGACAGTCAGACAGACAGGTGAGCAGACAGACAGGTGAGCAGACAGACAGACAGGTGAGCAGACAGATGAGCAGGCAGACAGGTGAGCAGACAGACAGGTGAGCAGACAGACAGGTGAGCAGACAGACAGACAGGTGAGCAGACAGACAGACAGGTGAGCAGACAGACAGGTGAGCAGACAGACAGGTACCAGAGTGTCCTTGCTGGTGTAGTGAACCATCCAGCCCTCCTTCATCACGTTGCTGGTCTTCCTCTTCGTGTGTTTGACGGACTGGACGACTCGCATCAGAGGAATGTTGCTACTGGTCGATGGACTGAAGGGGGCGGGACAAAGCACACACCTCAGATCTGTGTGTGTGTGTGTGTGTGTGTGTGTGTGTGTGTGTGTGTGCGTGTGTGTGTGTATATGTGCGAATGTGTGTGCATGTATATGTGTGTGTTTATGTTAGTGTGTGTGTGTGTGTGTGTGTATAAGTGCGTCTGTGTATATGTGCGAGTGTGTGTGTGTGTGTGTATGTGTGTATATGTGTGAGTGTGTGTGTGTGTATATGTGTGTGTTTATGTTAGTGTATGTGTATATGTGTGTGTATGTGTGTGTGAGAGGTATATGTGTGTGTGTGAGAGGTATATGTGTGTGTGTGTGTGTGTGTGTGTGTATGTGTGTGTTTGTGTGTGAGAGGTATGTGTGTGTGTGAGAGGTATATATGTGTGTGTGTGTGTGTGTGTGTACCTGATGGCCCGGTTGGACTCGTCCAGGTCGGGGTCACACAGGTCGCTTGGCCCCGCCTCCAGCAGCAGCCCCCCGTCTGATGTCATCGCCTCGTCCATGTCGTCCAGCAGGCCTCCGCCTCGGTCGCCGTCGTGGTCGTCTAGGCAACCCTCCACCATGACGACGTCTGACTCCGCCCCCGGGCTCAGGAGCTCTGCAGACCAAAGACAGACCTGGATCTGTAGTTTCACAGTATCAACAAACAATTAAATACTTCTTTACAACCTTTGTCAATTTTAAAGGGGTCATATTATAAAAAAACTCCTGATATAAGACCTAATAACACACTAACCTGTAACCATGGTAACTGCACACAACAAGGATAGAGAAAGCTAGACTCTCAAAAAACCCATTCAAGAATTTTTTTTTTCTTGTGTGAAAAAAGTGAAACTGAAATGTTGTTTGTCGAGTAAAACTAAGAAAAACATTTGGTCAAAATCAGGAGCAAAAATAAAACTACAGCTATGTTTGTTTTTCTATCTTTGTGAGGACCAGAGGTTTTACACCTGACAGTGAGGACATGCAGGAAACTTCTCCAACGGGATGTTTTTAGGGTTAAAACTTGTCTTTATGATCTTATAATGTTAGGAATGGTTTAGTGTGTGTGTGTGTGTGTGTGTGTGTGTGCGTGTGTGTGTGTGTGTGTGTGTCTGTGTGTGTGTGTGTGTGTGTGTGTGTGTGTGTGTGTGTGTGTGTGCGTGCGTGTTGAGACTTGCCTCCATTCCTGGAAACCTCTCCCAGGCAGTTGTTTGGCACTTTGGGAGCACAGCGTTTATGACAATTAAATTTACAATCTGAGGGAAAGAAAAGGAAAGAAGAGAATTCGTTAATATAAAAGTAACATCAGGTCCTGAAGGAGACGATGTTAGTTGTTAAATACAGTGTTTTAATATTGTTTTATTTATTTCTTTAAGATCAACTAAACATGGTCTCATCTTCTTTTTGCTTTGTGGAAAATCTTTCATTACATCAACCCTCCTGTTGTCCTCGAGTCAAGGTAGGAAGGGAGGAAGAAGGAAGGAAAGGATGAAGGAAGGAAGGAAGGGAGGAAAAGGAAGGAAAGGAGGAAGGAAGGAAGGGAGGAAGAAGGAGGGAGGAAAGAAGGATGGAAAGGAGGAAGGAAGGATGGAAGGGAGGAAGAAGGAAGTAAATGAGGGAGGAAGAAGGAAGGAAAGGAGGGAGCAAGGAAGGAGGGAAGGAAGGAAAGGAGGGAGGAAGGAAGTGAGGAAAATAAAGAGACAAAGAGGGAGGGAAGAAGGAAGGAGGGAAGGAAAGAAGGCGAGAAGGAGGGAGGGAGGAAGGAAAGAAGGAAGGAAAGAAAGAAGGAAGGAAGGAAAGAAGGAGAGAGAGAGGAAGGAAGGACAGAATGAAGGAAGAAAGGGGATGGAGGAAGAAAAGAAGGAAGGAAGGGAGGAAAGAAGGAACAGTCAAAACAGACGGGGTCAATTTGACCCGGGAGGACGACACGAAGGTTAATCAACTGTAGTTGCCTAAATTTGACATGTGTTAAATATAAACAGCAAGTTATAAATATGTAATGAAAAAAAAAATAAGAAAAATCTCTGGAGAGTTGTGACTCTTAAACAATGCATGCATGGAAATCTGCTGATATACTAATCATGTTTCTTTAAAAAATAATAATTTAATGAGCAGCTTTTTCAATTAAACACATAATTTAAAGTCACAAGAATTCAAGTTCTGACCAGGCGGGGAGTTCTGGTCCTCTGAAATGAGGCCAACGCGGAAGTAACTTAAAACTGCATTCTATCAAAAGGCCACCAGGGGGCGACCGTTTTGGTGTCAAAAGGACTTCCGTCTCTATACAAGTCAATGGAGAATTCACCAACTTCTCACTTGATTTCTAACCTCAGTAAACGTTTTCAAAATGTGTTTATGGTCTCAATCGCTAGTTTAAAGCCTTCTTCAATGCAGTATGATGTTCATTTGGGACATTTTGGCCTCCCTGATTTTATATGTGACGATAAAGCAGGGTATGCATTAGGGCGTGGCTACGTCGTGATTGACAGGTTGATTGGTTCACAGGTTCAGGAGGGCGCCTCATGCTCCTCCTGATGCCCATATAAGTAGAATCACTGTTTTTATTTTTCCCAGCATGCACCTGAAATTTTCAAGATGGCGCTGCTCAGATCCGATACTATTGGCCTCCGAGCAGCAGTCCACAAACCAATGGGTGACGTCACGGATGTTACGTCCATTTCTTATATACAGTCTATGGTTCTGACTTGATCTCAATCTTGGATATATTTACATTGAGTTAACGACAAAAGATCAGTTAATTCAACTTAAGATTTGTATGATTTCTTCTATGTAATTTGACTCGATGCAGTTCTAATTGTCTGCTGCAAAAATCTAGTTACAATACATTTAACTGATTGTCATCTCACTGCTTTATTTATCAAACCCACTTTTTATAGTCTTCATTATTCCAGCAGGAGCTATTAAAGGTATTTTTTTTACAGATGTGTTTTCACCTTTGCACTGCAGCCCTTGTCTGAAGAGGCCTTTCAGCAGCTTCTTGCAGTGCTGGCAGACGGTCGGTCGGGTGTACGAGTGGATCAGGAAGGTGTGAGGAACTTTGACTTTCGACAGCAGGATCTTGTCCAGTTCGATCGGACGGCCGATGTACGACTGCGAGCTGGAGCGCCGCTCTCGTCCCGGGAAATAATCCAACTGGTTCTTCTGCTGGGAGGAAAGACGGAGACAAAGATTTTATATTTATTCATTTATTAAAATCCTTCTGTAGAGATTTTTCACCCTGAGATCAAAGTGTCTTTCTGTTTATCAGTGTAAAATTAAACATTAAATGTCTTTTAATACAATGTTATGAAGCTTTTTACAGGATATCTGTATATAGATAATAAACATAACACCATTGATATTTGTAGTTTTTGTACTTTTATTTTTAGTACTTTAACCCTCCTGTTATCCTCGAGTCAAGGAAGGGAGGAAGAAGGAAGGAAAGGAGGAAGGAAGGAAAGGAGTGAAGGAATGAAGAGAGAAAAGGAAAGAAGGAAGAGAGGAAGGGAGGAAGGAAGGAAAGAAGGACAGAAGAAGGGAGGAAGGAAGGAAAGAAGGACAGAAGAAAGAAGGAAGGGAGGAAGGTAGGGGGAGGAAAGAAAGAGAGAAGGAGGAAGGAAGGAAGGAAAGAAGGAGGGAGGGAGGGAGGAAGGAAGGAAAGGAAAGAAGGAAGAAAGGGGGATGGAGGGAGTAAAGAGAGAGGAAGGAAAGACAGACGGAAGGAAGGAAGGGAGGAAAGAAGGAACACTCAAAACAGACCCGGGAGGACGACACAAAGGCTAAATACATTTTGCAGCTAATACTTCTGTACATTTATGTAAGATCATGAATGCAAGAACTATTAGAATATCTCAATAATAAGAATAAGAATAGTCTTTGTTTTATTGACCCTTTAATAATGAGCCCTGCAGGATTTGTGTATATTATACTAAAAATAATGCAAAATATTCTCAAAATATCTCAGTTTCTCATAGATATGTTTTATGGATAAAAATGGGACTTACCTCCATGCTGGGACTGACTGGTGACTGCATGATGAGAAAGGAACAAGAAATAAGATATTACATTATTATTCCTTATTCCATTATTCCATTATTATCACTGTAAAAAGGGTTAGGTTTATTTTAGTCTGTCCTATAACATCCATAAAATAAAACAATATCAGTAGCAGGAAAGAAAGAAACTAATATTAAGTTAAGCGTGTGAAGATGGGTGAGTCTCATTAACATAGTTTTAATAGTCTTCCTGTCTTCTCTTCCTTCCTTCCTTCCTTCCTTCCTTCCTTCCTTCCTTCCTTCCTTCCTTCCTTCCTTCCTTCCTTCCTTCCTTCCTTCCTTCATTCATTACTTCCTTCCTTGCTGTCTTCTTTTCCATCTATCCTTCCTTCCGTCCTTCCTTCCTTCATTCCTTCCGTCTGTGCTTCCTTCCTTCCTTCTCTCTTTCTTCCTTCCTCCCTTCCTGTCTTTGTTTCATCCTTCCTTCCTTCCTGTCTTCTTTTCCTTCCTTCATTACTTCCTTCATTACTTCCTTCATTACTTCCTTCCTTGCTGTCTTCTTTTCCATCTATCCTTCCTTCCTTCCTTTTTTACTTTCCTTCCTTCCTTCCTTCCTTCCCTCCTTCCTTCCTTCCATCTTTTTAATGATCCTGCCCACATCAGATCATATTATTCTGTTTGTGACCCTTTAATGAATGACTCTGACTCCTCCTGTCCTAACAAACAGACATGTTTATGTGTTACATCCTAACATAAAAACATGTATTTTGGGTTTAAACTCGAGCGTACTGACCAGTAAAGCATCGTCGATGTAGTTGGGGGACGAGGGTTCAGCTGAGAGGGGTCGAGCCAGGTTGATCAGCCCCCCCGTCAGCGAGACGTTGGAGGGGCGGCGCCTCCTCACCCCGCTGCAGTTATTGGGGATCTTAAAGGCACAACGTTTGTGATAATTCAGACCACAACCTGCAGAGAGGAGAGAAGATATTTATATTAACACAACGTCACAGAGTCTTTGTGAGTCTCTGTTTTCAGCCTGAATGTTTCATTATTAGCATCATCGACGCCCCCGAAAAATGTCCAAATAAGGCGACCTGTTCTCTGCCTGTGGGCGAGTTTCATTCATTCATTCACAGAAATGTTCCCACAGAGAGAAATAGGACATGAATCCATCAGAGCAGCTGTAACTGTGACAGAAATAAAGAGTCAGATGTTTAAAAAAAACCCTCTTTCTAAAGCAAAGCGCTCCATGTCTAATATGAGAGGAGTCATGTGACCATCAGACGTGTGTGCAGCAATGCCTCCCATTCAGCCTGAAGAGACAAAGAGCTGAGAACCATCATCAAACTCTGTTACAGTGTTTTATAATCAGAGTAACTCAGTCTGATCAATAAGAAACATTAAAACTCTGTTATTTACAGTGTTTATATCAGGCGGGGAGTTCCGGTCCTCTGAAATGAGGCCAACGCGGAAGTAACTTAAAACTGCATTCTATCAAAAGGCCACCAGGGGGCGACCGTTTTGATGTCAAAAGGACTTCCGTCTCTATACAAGTCAATGGAGAATTCACCAACTTCTCACTTGATTTCTAACCTCAGTAAACGTTTTCAAAATGTGTTTATGGTCTCAATCGCTAGTTTAAAGCCTTCTTCAATGCAGTATGATGTTCATTTGGGACATTTTGGCCTCCCTGATTTTATATGTGACGATAAAGCAGGGTATGCATTAGGGCGTGGCTACGTCGTGATTGACAGGTTGATTGGTTCACAGGTTCAGGAGGGCGCCTCATGCTCCTCCTGATGCCCATATAAGTAGAATCCATGTTTTTATTTTTCCCAGCATGCACTGGAAATTTTCAAGATGGCGCTGCTCAGATCCGATACTATTGGCCTCCGAGCAGCAGTCCACAAACCAATGGGTGACGTCACGGATGTTACGTCCATTTCTTATATACAGTCTATGAATAAACCCACCTTTCCATTTCTATACACACACAGATACACACACACACACACACACACACACACACACACACACACACACACACAGATATACACACACACACTATGACAATAAAGGCTTTCTATTCCAACTAAATGATGTTTTCTCAGCTACTTTTAGTTTTATTGAACTATAATAACCCCTGACCCGTACATAATTTATGTATGTAGATGTATAAATGAAACTTGTTGGTTACTTCCTGTCGTCTGCATGCTTACCTTCACATTTGAGTCCCTGCCGTACGAGCCCCCAGAGCATTTCTCCACAGTGATCGCAGAAGGCCGGCGCTCGGTACGAGTGGACGAACAGACAGTGAGGACGGATCTGGAAGTCCTCCACTGTGGCCGAAGCTGCGGGACACAAAACAACATCAACAAACATCAACAACTAAACTGATTTCTCCTTTTTTCTTCGTCTTCAGAGTGAAGCAGCTGCTCGGTGCGGGGCGTCTGGGCCGGCGGCCATGACGGCTATCTGAGCCCAAACATCCTCCAGCTGTTTTCATAAAGACTCAGTTTGAACTCGCTGGCGATGAAATCGTCTCCTGAGAGAGAATCAACTGTCCTGAGCAGAGAGAAGCAAGACACTTCCTTCTTTCTTTCTTTCTTTCTTTCTTTCTTCCTTCCTTTTTTCCCTCCTTCCTTCCTTCCTGTCTTCTTTTCCTTCCTTCCTTCCTTCCTTCCTTCCTTCCTTCCTTCCTTCCTTCCTTCCTTCCTTCCTTCTTTCCCGCCTTCCTTATTTCCTTCCTTCCTTCCTTCCTTCCTTCCTTCCTTCTTTCCCGCCTTCCTTATTTCCTTCCTTCCTTCCTTTCTTCCTTCATGTCTTCTTTTCCTTCCTTCATTCCTTCCTTTCTTATTTCCTTATTTCCTTATTTACTTCCTTCCTTCCTTTCTTCCATCCTTATTTCCTTCCTTCCTTCCTTCCTTCCTTCCTTCCTTCCTTCCTTCCTTCCTGTCTTCTTTTCCTTCCTTCCTTCCTTCCTGTCTTCTTTTCCTTTCTTCACAGTTACATTTTTAAACTTGAGTTCAGTGATTAAAACCAGAAACTTCTGAAGTTGAGCCTCATTTTTGTGTTTTAATGACGTTTTCTGCGACAGGTGAGTTATAAAACATCTGGATTAAGTTTGAGGGGAAACAGCTGCTCCTGGTCTAATGAGCTGTGCTGCATCTGATCAGTGATTTACTGATTTTAACTCGGTGTCACTGAGTTACTCACAGAAGCCTCTGCAGATGCTGTCAGTCTGTCATTAATTAAGTTTGTGGCAGATGGTTTCTGGATTGATTAATTTGATTATTTAAGTGTCCTTCTTACCAGACACTAACCAGTAACAAGAAGAACAAACATTTAGTTTAAATGGCAGAAATGTTGGTTTGGATACAGAGTTCTGGCTAATCCATAAATCTCCATCTCAAAGAGACAATATTCAATATCTCAACTTCACACAACCAAAATAAATCAAGATTTTTCATTTTGATCTTTTCAAACAAACAATCCTTCAAGTGGGATGTCAAACATGCGGCCCGTGGGCCAGAACCGGACCACTGAGTGGTCCAATCCGGCCCCATTCCTTCCTTCCTGTCTTCTTTTCCTTCCTTCCCTCCTTCCTTCCTTCCTTCCTTCTTTCCTTCCTTCCTTCCTTCCTTCCTTCCTTCCTTCCTTCCTTCCTGTCTTATTTTCCTTCCTTCCTTCCTGTTTTATTTTCCTTCCTTCCCTCCTTCCTTCCTTCCTTCCTTCCTTCCTTCCTTCCTTCCTTCCTTCCTTCCTTCCTTCCTTCCTTCCTGTCTTATTTTCCGTCCTTCCCTCCTTCCTTCCTTTCCACCTTCCTTCCTTCCTTCCTTCATTCCTTCCTTCCTTCCTTCCTTCCTTCATTCCTTCCTTCTTTCCTTCCTGTCTTATTTTCTTCCTTTCTTCCTTTCTTCTTTCCGTCCTTCATTCCTTCCTTCCTTCCTTCCTTCCTTCCTTCCTTCCTTCCTTCCTTCCTTCCTTCCTTCCTTCCTTCCGTCCTTCATTCCTTCCTTCCTGTCTTATTTTCCTACATTACCTCCTTCCTTCCTTCCTTCCTTCCTTCCTTCCTTCCTTCCTGTCTTCTTTTCCTACCTTCCCTCCTTCCTTCCTTCCTTCCTTCCTGTCTTCTTTTCCTACCTTCCCTCCTTCCTTCCTTCCTTCCTTCCTTCCTTCCTTCCTTCCTTCCTTCCTTCCTTCCTTCCTTCCTTCCTGTCTTCTTTTCCTTCCCTCCTGGCTTCTTTTACCTTTTCTAAAAGTTTAAGTGGATAAATGAAATAGTGCAGATTTTGAATAATAACTGAGGATCTACAGCACAGAGGAGTAAGATATGTCCACATTATACATGTGAGTAGGATCCATTCACTGCTGGTTTGAAAGAAGAAAAGATTGAGCAGATTTTATCCTCTGAGTAGAGAGAGAGAGAGCGAGCGAGAGAGAGAGAGAGAGAGAGAGAGAGAGAGGGAAGAGAGGAGGGAGATAAACAATAACAGAGATAAAAAGTAATGAATGGGTTGTTAGTGGGTATTTTGTAAATGTTTTGGACGTATGAGAGCCTCTTAGCGAGCGCAGATGGACCAAGTGTTTGTTTGGTTGGCCGGCACGCTTGGCAAGGCATGCTGGGTAGTTTGGAGGAGGAAAGGGGGGGTGGGGGGGGTGGGGTTCGCTCCCTTCCTCTCTCTCTTTTTTTCTGTCTCTCTATCTTTCTTTCAGCATGTATTTCTGAATCTCTCGCCTTTTTCTTTTTTTTTCTTCTTTCACACACACACACACACACACACACACACACACACACACACACACACACACACACACACACACACACACACACACACACACTCTCGCCCCGGTGCTGTGGTCCTCCAGTAGAATACGGCTCTGATTAGACATTCTGCTGCAGGAAATTACCTCCATTTATTCAAATTATTGTTTATGGCTTTTGTTTGGAGGGCCAACATACGTTTGGAAGTCTGAACAAGCTCCAGAACTGTTATTATATGCTTCATAAAATGACTTGTGTGTGTGTGTGTGTGTGTGTGTGTGTGTGTGTGTGTGTGTGTGTGTGTGTGTGTGTGTGTGTGTGTGTGTGTGTGTGTGTGTGTGTGTGTGTGTGTGTGTGTGAGGGTTTCCTAGGTAGTCCTTGTGTGAATATAAATGCCTGTGTTTATGTGTGTGTTCTCTGTGGTGGAATTAGCAGCGTTAAGGAGCGATCGCTGTTAACCCGAAACCACAAAACAAACACTGCGGGAGGAGAAGCTGTAAAAACAACCAGCAGCAGCTTCAACATCACAGCCATGTTTTAGTTGTTTTAACTTTTAGTGAAAGTTAGAAGATCCCTTCATAATAAACTTACAATGGAAGTGATGGAGGACTAAATCCACAGTCCTCCTTCTGTGGAAACATGGATTTAAAAGTTTAATCTGAAGCTAATATGAAGCATAATACTGCAGTACTTTTACTGTAATACTGCATACTACATCACTCATTATACTGCAGTACTTTTACTGTAATACTGCATACTACATCACTCATAATACTGCAGTACTTTTACTGTAATACTGCATACTACATCACTCATAATACTGCAGTACTTTTACTGTAATACTGCAGTACTTTTACTGTAATACCGCATACTACATCACTCATAATACTGCAGTACTTTTACTGTAATACTGCATACTACATCACTCATAATACTGCAGTACTTTTACTGTAATACTGCATACTACATCACTCATAATACTGCAGTACTTTTACTGTAATACTGCATACTACATCGCTCATAATACTGCAGTACTTTTACTGTAATACTGCATACTACATCGCTCATAATACTGCAGTACTTTTACTGTAATACTGCATACTACACATCATAATACTGCAGTACTTTTACTGTAATACTGCATACTACATCACTCATAATACTGCAGTACTTTTACTGTAATACTGCATACTACATCGCTCATAATACTGCAGTACTTTTACTGTAATACTGCATACTACATCACTCATAATACTGCAGTACTTTTACTGTAATACTACATACTACATCACTATAATACTGCAGTACTTTTACTGTAATACTGCATACTACATCACTCATAATACTGCAGTACTTTTACTGTAATACTGCATACTACATCGCTCATAATACTGCAGTACTTTTACTGTAATACTGCATACTACATCACTCATAATACTGCAGTACTTTTACAGTCTATTTTCCCTCCTCTATCATGTTTAGTGAAGTGTAATCTTCAGTGAACGCTGTTTATATGACTACTATATGTATGTTTTGACCCAATTAACAGCATCTATATTGATTGATTGATCGGCTCTCAGTCTGCTTGTGTGACTACAGGCAGATTCCCCTCGTCTGTCACGCTCCAATCAATCAACACATAAATACAAACACGGACATGAAAACTATTTTAGTGCAGTATCCACTATGTTGATTCATGTTGTAACATGTAAAATATAAAAAGAATGAGCAAAATCTTAAAGGTGTGACTTCAGATGTAACCTCCTTTGTAATCATCAACATTTCCATCAGTAACTGTAACAGATTACACTTATATTTATATTATAGTTAAATCATTTAATGCTACATGATGATTTTAGCGGCACGAGGAAGTGTGGAGGAAGTACGCCTCAACTTTGACATGAACCAACCCAGCAGAGAAGTGGAGAACTGAGAGAAGCCAAGCAGCTTCTGTTCAGTACCTACGACAACATCAAGGGGGAGGAACTGATGGAGAAGGTGCGAAAGGTGCAGGCTGCGCAAAGTGAAAAACAGTATGGGGAAGCCTGGAGGGTCATCAACGAAATGACTGGGCGGAAAAGGACAAAGGAGGGACAGGTTGAAGGTCACAGCCCTGAGGAGAGGATGGCAACCTGGTTCAACCACTTCCGAAGCCTTCTGGGCTCAACAGCAGATGGGGCCGGGGAAGAAATTCCACCAGTCCTCCAGAACTTAGACATCGATGATGGTCCATTCACTGTCACTGAGCTAGCCCGGGCGAAAGCCACAGTGAAAGCTGGAAAAAGTGCTGGGTCAGATGGCATACCCCCAGAGGTTTTAAAGAACTGTGACCTCGATGACATCATGCTGGAGTTTTCTAACCTAGCGCTACTGCAAAACAAACTGCCTGAAGTATGGTCTCTCTCCAACATCATCCCAGTGCCTAAATCAGGAGACCTCTCAAAGCCAGACAACTACCAGGGCATCAGCCTGACATGTATCACGGCAAAGATATACAACCGCATGATACTAAACAGGATCAGGAGCGCCATCGACCCCCACCTGAGGGAGATCCAAAATGGCTTTCGCGAGGGGAGATCCACCACAGCCCAGATCCTGGCACTAAGGAGAATGATCGAGGAGGTGAAGAAGGATAACCTGACAGCTGTACTGTGCTTTATCGACTTCAAAAAGGCATTTGATTCGATCCACAGAGGCACGATGGTGAAGATCCTTAAGGCCTACGGTGTTCCTCCCAACCTACTCCGGGCTATTGAGACCATGCACGCAGGAACAAGGTCCAAGACTGGTCTCTAGACGGGTGCTACACCAGAATGCTGCGTGCAGTACTTAACATCAGCAAGAGTACACATTTTACCAACAGTATCCTGTATGAAGGATGAAGGAATACCAAGGGTTAGCGAGAAAGTAGCTGTCAGGAGAATGAGACTGGCGGGACACTGCCAAAGACACCAAGAGCTGCCAGCCAGCAAATTGGTACTATGGGAACCAACCCATGGGCATCGGTCTCGAGGACGTCCTACACTAACATATGTGGATGTACTCAAGAAGGATGCAGGAGCACAAAGTACCAATGAACTGGCCAGATGTATGGAAGCAACGATGGAGGGCTCGTCTGAGGACGACCTACAGAGAGGATCTGACGTCAGCTCAGGTAGAACAACTAGAAGAAACTATAAACATTAGAAAAAGTAAAGCTTGGTATTAAATCTTCTGTATTCCTTTGAGGTTGTTTTGTGGATTGTAAACAAGCTTAATCAACATGTTCAGTGATTTTTTGTTTAAACTCACAGCCAGTAAAATGTGTCTGGCTGCGTGTGTGTCTTGGCTGCAGTCGACTGTTACACCGTACAAACTTAATTTCCTGTTTGTTTCCTCCACACTTCGACATGAGAGAGCTGTCGCCGGCGCTGGCAGAGAGCCGCTGACAAAAAGCTGAATGTTCCACAGGAGGAGGAAGAGGAGGAGGAGGAAGAGGAGGAGGAAGAGGAGGAGGAAGAGAAAAAGGTAGAGGAGGCCAGGAGAGGATGAAGTGAGAGATTGTAAACAAGATGGAAAATAATGAGGAGGAAGAGGAGGAAGAGGAGGAGGAGTGTGAGGAAGACAAGCAGGTGAGGAGGAAAAAGAAAGAGAGGAGAAAAGGTAAGGGAGAAGAGGAGGAGAAGAAGAAGAGGAGGAGAAGAAGAAGCGGATGATGAAGGAGGGAGGAATCAGAGAAGAGGATGAGGGAGCAAGAAAGTTAAGAGAAAGAGGAGGAAAAGGAAATCCAAGAAGGATAAAGAAGCAGGAAGAGGAGGAGGAAGAGAAAAAGGTAGAGGAGGCCAGGAGAGGACGAAGTGAGAGATTGTAAACAAGATGGAAAATAATGAGGAGGAAGAGGAGGAGGAGGAGGAGTGTGAGGAAGACGAGCAGGTGAGGAGGTAAAAGAAGGAGAAGGAGGGAGGAGATGAGAAAGAATAAAGGAAGAGGAGATAAGAGAAAGATGAGAAAGGAAGGAAATTATGGAATGTAATCAAGGATAGAAAGAAGAGAGAGTTAGAAAAAGCAAAAAAAAAGGTAAGGGAGGAGAGGAGGAGAAGAAGAGGAGGAGAAGAAGAAGCAGATGATGAAGGAGAGAGGAATCAGAGAAGAGGATGAGGGAGCAAGAAAGTTAAGAGAAAGAGGAGGGGAAAGGAAATCCAAGAAGGATAAAGAGAGAAGGAAGAGAAGGAGGATGTAGAGGAAGAGGAGAAGGAAGATGAAAAGAAGAAGCAGGAAGAGGAGGATAAAGAGGAAGAGGAGGAGAAGGAAGAAGACAAGCAGGTGAGGTGGAAAGAAAAGCAAAAGAGGGAGGAGAAGGAAGAGGAGAGAGAAAAAGCAAAAAAAGGTAAGGAAGAAGAGGAGGAGGAGCAGGAGAAGAGGAAGAGGAAGGAGAGCAGAAAGAGGAGGAGGAGGAAGGCATAGAGAGAGGGGAGTGATGTAAAGGAGGAAAGGGAGGAGTGTAAGAGGAGGAAGCTGAGAGAGACAGAAGGTGAAGAGAAAGAGGAAGGAAAAGGAGAGAAGGAATGAAGGAAGGATCTGTAGCAACCTCACTGTTACCATGGTTACCGGATGGCAGCTGTCACTCAAACTAACTGCAGTTTGTTTTTGGTGCGACTGACATTACGACCTGTTGTGTTGTAGATTTATAACATATATTTAATAATTAATAAACAAACAATGAAGAGAAATAAATGAATAATATTAATAAATAAATTATCAGATAATTAATTGATAATGGAAATAATTCAATATGCAGCAGCTGGAAATGTAAATTAAACTTATGAACTTACTTAAAAGTAGAGAAACACACAGAGCAGAAATATACATGAAAAAATGAAGAATATTAATTAAAACAAACAAAGAAACAGGCAAACACACACACACATACACGCACGCACACACACACACACACACACACACACACACACACACACACACACACACACACACACAGAGACAGGAAATTAGGGAGCAGCAGCTGTCAGGCCGTTAGTTTAGCATCGTGTGAACACCTGAGTCCTGAACTGGAAGATGGCCAATAAAGTGAAGGAAGGAGGAGTAGTAGTAGTAGTAGTATTAGTAGTAGTAGTAGTAGTATTAGTAGTAGTAGTAGTAGTACTCTTCTTTAGGACTCTTGTGGATTTGATGAATCGTGGGTCTTCCCATGAACTTGCCACAAAGTCTGGAAGTTCAGTAAACTCCACCTCTCCTCTCCTCTCCTCTCCCCTCCTCTCCTCTCCCCTCCTCTCCTCCCCTCCTCCTCTCCTCTCCTCTCCTCTCCTCTCCCCTCCTCAACTCTCATCTCCTCTCCTCTCCCCTCCTCTCCTCCCCTCCTCTCCTCCTCCTCCTCTCCTCTCCTCTCCTCTCCTTTCCGTTTCCGGTGTGAGTGTGAGTGTGAGCGAGCGGTGGTGGGGTGAGTGGCGCGGAGTTTTGAATTGGTTTGTGTCATTTTTTCGGGTTTTCCCTGGTTTCTCCGTCTGTTCTATGTGCATGGTCAGGTAAGCTTTATTAATAATTTTACTGTGTTGGCCGAGCGATCAGTGGTTGTGTCAGGTCGTTTTCGGGAGGAATGGCGTCCCCCGAGACGCCGCCTCCGTCTATCCGGCAGGGAGTAAGGATAGTCGGATAGTAGCGTTACTGTGGAGGAGGTTCTGTTGGCTGTCGGTGAGCAGGTAGGTCATGATAAGTTATCGTTTGCGTCTAGAATGAACAAAGCAGTGGTTGTGTTCCTGAACGAGGAGCCCCGTGTGTATCAGCTGGTAGAGAGCGGAGTGTTTATCAGGGACTTATTCGTGCAGGCCTCCCTGCTGTCAGTTCCCTCCACGCGGATCACCGTGTCCGGTGTTCCGCCGTTCATACCGAACGAGTTGTTAGAGAGCGAGCTCCGTAGGTTTGGCAAATTTGCCAGTGGTTTTAAAACGGTGAGTTTGGGATGTAAGGATCCCAAACTGAAGCACGTACTGTCCCTGAGGCGGCAGGTGTTCATGTTCTTGGACTCGCCGACACAAACACTGGACGTGTCGTTCAGAGTGAAGCACGGTGACGGGTTTTATATGGTGTACGCCAGCTCGGGACAGTTCAAGTGTTTTGAGTGTAGAGATGTGGGACACAAACGCTTTACGTGTCCGCATAGACAGCAGGGGGCGGCTCACTCCGCTGACGCGGCGGGCGGCTCCGCTGAGTCCGCGGTCAGGTCCGGGGCCGGCGGGTCTGGTGCTGGGTCCGCGGCCGGGGGGTCCGGTGCTGGGTCCGCGGCTGGCGGGTCCGGTGCTGGCGCCGCGGGCGCGGATGCGGATCACAGTGCGGAGGGTGTGGAAGCCGGTGCCACTGGTTCACTTTCTGAGGAGGATGACTTGGATAGGGAGGAACAGAGTCGGCCTGACAAGCAACAGGCTTCTGTGACTGCAGAGAACCTGAGCAGTTCTCAGTCTGCAGGCACTGAAGCAGCTTCCACAAGTTTTGTAGGCACAGATCCCACTGTAAACACCAATGAAGAACAGGGTATGTTAAATAGTCAGGCATCCTGTGAAGGAGAGGACATGGAGTATGACTCTGAGTCAGATACAGTATCCATAGGTGAAACTTCGATCAGGAACACAGATCTCTATTCTTTAGAGGAAATAAATCAATTTCTGGATGTAACATTTAAAAAGTCTGTTAGACTAAATGACTACTTTGGTGATACTGAAAAGTTCATCAGATCTGTTGGCGTTCTGCAAAGACTGGTCGGTTTTGACCTCTTGGATGAGAAGAAACGTTTTCGCCTCAAAAAGCATATTACAACTTTGAGAAAAGCAAAAAAAGGAAAAACTGCTAAAAAGATTAAAAAGTAAAATGATCATGTATCACACAGTGGTTTTCTCTTTTCAATTGTTTTCTGTTTTGTTCATCTTATCCGTTTCTTTTTCTCTGACCTCTATGGGGAGCCTCAAGATAGGATCTTTGAACATCAATGGTGGGAGAGACAGAAAAAAAAGGGCATTAATTCCTGAAGTCGCTACTCAAAAAAGGGTTGATGTGTTGTTTTTGCAAGAGACACATACTAATCCAGCAGACGAGACCGATTGGGGTTTATGGTGGGATGGTTCGTGCACCTTTAGCCATGGCACCAACCTTAGTGCAGGGGTAGCTGTTCTGCTTAGGAAAAATGTCAATGTAACTGTACTATCATCTACTGAAGTGGTAGAGGGCAGGCTGTTGATTGTAAGGGCAGAAATAGAGGGCTCTGTGGTCTGCTTTGTAAACATATATGCTCCAAATCAAGGCACAGATAGAGTGTTTTTTTTCACCCTGCTAAAAAACGAGGTAAGAAAGTACCATCAGGATCAATTTATCATTGGTGGGGATTTCAACTGCACTCTAGACTTCACTGTAGACAGGACAAGTGAAGAGCCTCACCCACAGTCATCTCAGAGCCTTCACAGCATCATCACACACCTGGATCTGTTAGACACATGGAGGGTCAAACATCCACAGACCAGACAATACACACGTGTGAGGGTCGGCAATGGCAGGGTGAGTGCAGCTAGACTGGATAGGATTTACATTTCCAAAAGTCTCAGCTCCAGATTAGTCCACAGCAATATTAGTCCAGTTGGTTTCACTGATCACCACTTTGTCAGTATAGATTTGATCCTTTCACCAGGCGAAAGGGTTAAGTCCTTCTGGTCTTTTAACAACAGACTTCTGCAGGACCGTACTTTCTGTCAAAGTTTTGAGCGTTTTTGGCAGCAGTCGAAAACTAGGAAAGTGGATTTTGTTTCTTTGAAGCTGTGGTGGGAAGTTGGGAAGGCCCAAATTCGCGTTTTTTGCCAGCAGTATACCTCCCACTCGACTGCTAATATAAAGGCAGCAGTTCAGGAGCTTGAAGTAAGTATTAGGAACACTGAAGAGGGGTTACATAGACATTCGGATCCCACCACGGGTCATCTGCTGCAGGAGAGAGTAAAGGGAGCTCTTGTTAGGTCTCGTTTCCTCCAGCTAAAGGACATGGATGGCCCAAGCTCTTTCTTTTTTAATCTGGAGAGATCGGTGGCACAGAGGAAACAGATGACCTGCCTTAAGCTTCCTGGAGGCAGAGTGACCACCAGTCCGGGGGAGATGAGGACCCATGCAGTGAGCTTCTACGCTGACCTCTTTGGGGCAGAACAGTGCGGCATGGAGTGCCGCGAGGAGCTCCTGGAGGGGCTTCCTCAGCTCATCCCGGGTGAGAAAGCTGCTCTGGACTCTGAGCTGACCCTGGAGGAGTTGACAGTCGCTGTTAATCAGATGGCATCAGGACGGGCACCGGGAATTGATGGTCTCTCCACTGACTTTTACCAGCGGTTCTGGAATACTCTTGGACCTGATTTGCACAGTGTTTTATTGGAGTGTTTTAGAACAGGATCTCTTCCTGTCTCCTGTCAGCGAGCTGTGCTTTCCTTGCTTCCCAAGAAAGGAGACCTGGCCTTACTTAAAAACTGGAGGCCGGTTGCTCTCCTCTGCACGGACTATAAGGTGCTTTCCAGAGCCTTATCGAACAGACTCAAGGACATCCTGGGAATACTTGTACAGACAGACCAAAGCTATTGTGTTCCTGACAGGAAAATTATGGACAACATTTTCCTAATTCGTGATGTTATTGATGTGTGCAGATCTCAGAATGTGAATTTTGGTATTGTTGCTTTGGACCAGGAGAAAGCCTTTGATAGGGTGGATCACTGTTATTTATTTTCTGCACTCAGGGCTTTTGGCATTGGTGATGGTTTTCTGGCCTGGATTGGGTTATTGTATAGTGGTGCTCAATGTATGGTGAAAATGGGGGCAGGGCTGAGTCGGCCAATCCCTGTGCAGCGAGGGATAAGACAGGGTTGTCCTCTCTCCGGTCAACTATATACCCTAGCTATTGAGCCCTTGCTGTGCATGGTGAGAGGTCGGCTCAGTGGTCTCTCACTGCCTGGGTCCTCTGATCTTGATCGTCCACTTACCGTTTCTGCTTACGCAGATGATGTTAATATTTTTGTCTCCAGCCAGGGGGATATTAAATGTTTGCAGGATACCCTGTCCCTGTACGAAAAGGCCTCATCTGCTCGGGTGAACTGGGCAAAGAGTGAGGCTTTGTTGGTGGGACAGTGGAGAGATCAGACAGTGCCCAGTCTGCCTGGAGGTCTTGAGTGGGGGAAGGAGGGCCTGAAAGTGTTGGGAGTATTTTTGGGCACTGAGGGGTTTCAGAACAAGAACTGGGAGGGAGTTAAGGAGAAAGTGTGCGCTCGGTTGTCTAAATGGAAATGGTTGCTACCCCAGTTGTCATATAGGGGAAGAGTTTTGGTTGCAAATAACTTGGTCGCCTCGACTCTTTGGCATAGACTTATTGCTCTGACACCACCGAGAGGCCTGATGGAGGACATTCAGCGAGTCATCCTGGACTTCTTCTGGTCTGGCCGGCACTTGATCCGAGCAGCAGCCCTCTACCTGCCTGTGGCTGAAGGGGGGCAGGGACTCATCAATATCCAGTCAAAAATAGCCTCTTTTAGACTCCAGACTGCACAAAGACTGCTGTACAATTGTGGCCCAAGCTGGTTTGATACAGCTCGTTTGCTGCTGAATAGAGCCGGGCGATTGGGCTACGATAAACAGCTTTTCCTTTTAAAATCTGTGGATGTGGACTTAACTGGACTGACACCTTTTTATAGCTCGGTATTACAGGCATGGCAGATTTTTAAGGCCACACGTACCAAAAATGAGACTCCGGGCATGTGGCTGTTTGAGGAACCTTTGTTTTTTAATACCCTTATACAGACTCAAGCACTGCAGTCTGCCAGCCTGCGAGCCTATTTTAGAGAGGCTGGCTGCACCAAACTGGGCCATCTGATGAAGATGACGGCAACATCGGTGGATATCTTGAGACAGAGAAGCAACATCACCTCCATCAGGGTCATCAACAGAGTGGTGGAGGAAGTCTGTGCTGCCCTGCCACAACCCCTGCGGGTTTTTGCACAAGACCACAGTGTGTGTGACCAGTGGACCGAAGGGGAAGAGTACAGTTTCCCCTCTCTGTCTGTCACCCCAGTTGTGGAGGAGTGGCAGGAGGGAGGAGGTCAGCTGCTGTCGCTCACAACTCCGCACCTGGAGAAGTTACAGGACGCAGGGAAGAAGGCAATATATCAGATCTGCTGCAAGGTTCTGAGCCTGCGCTCTTTGGCAGGGATGAAGGAGTCGAGGTGGACTGGTTTTTTTGGTCCAGATGTTTCCCCGAAGGGCAGCTGGCGGTCTCTGTACAAGCTGCCCGTTGAAAAACGGACAGCAGACCTCCAGTGGAGGATTGTACATGGAGCAATAGCTACGAACAGATACAGAGCGCACCTGGATCCAGAGTTGGGGGAGGAGTGCATCTTCTGTTCCCAGAACGAGACCCTGGAACATTTATTTATTCAGTGTCCTCGTTTGTCTGCTCTGTTTGAGCTGTTAGAAAGGTGGTTTCGGGGTCTAGGGGAGATTTTTGCTTTTGATTTGTTTATTTTTGGCCCGAAGTACTGTGCAAAAAAGAAGGATTTACACTCATTGGTGAACTTTGTATCTGGCGCTGCTAAGTTGGCCATCTGGCTGACTCGCAGGAACCAGGCCCAGAGTGTTGGCAGTGTGGAGCCAGTGCTGGTCCTGAAGGGTCTGCTGAAGGCCAGACTGAGGGTGGAACATGCGTATTATCGGATGATGGACAATGTGCATGGTTTCGGTCATGTATGGGCTGTTGGGGGGGTTTTGTGCTCTGTGGGGGGGGACGGAGAGCTGAATGTAAGTTTCTGATTGGAGAAACACGTTCTGTGTCTGGTTGACAGGTTTGTTTGTATTTTAGGGATGGTTTCTGTTTTTTGTTTTTGTGTGGTTTTTGTTGCTCTTGAATGAAGATGTGATGGTGAGCTGTTGTCTCTTTTGCTATGGTGAAATAAAGGGACTTTAAAAACCAAAACCTCTCCTCTCTCTTTTCCTCTCCTCTCCTCTCTCTTCTCCTCTCCTCTCTTCTCCTCTCCTCTCCTCTCATCTCCTCTCTCCTCCTCTCCTCTCTCTTCTCCCCTCTCTCTTCTCCTCTCCTCTCCTCTTTCTCTCTCCTCTCCTCTCCTCTTTCTCTCTCCTCCTCTTTTCTCCTCTCCTCTCCTCTCCTCTCCTCCTCTCCTCTCCTCTCATCTCCTCTCTCTCCTCTCTCTCCTCTCCTCTCCTCTCCTCTCCTCTCCTCTCCTCTCCTCTCCTCTCCTCTCCTCCTCTTTTCTCCTCTCCTCCTCTCAGACTGAGTGGAGAACCAGTGGAGATGGACCCAGATTATGAGAAGTCCCTATCAGAGGAAACGGCTAAACTCCAGAGACTTTATGGAGGAGGAGACCTGAGCAGCTTCCCTCAGTTCACCTTCACCGGTGAGAGAAGAGAGAGATAGAGGGAAGAAGGATGAAAAGAGAGAGATGGAGGGAAGAAGGATGAAGAGAGAGATGGAGGGAAGAAACATGAAAAGAGAGAGATGGAGGGAAGAAGGATGAAACAGAGCACGATCAGTGACAGTAAAATCCTCATTAGTCTTCTTTAGAAAATCCCTTTATAACACATTTAAACTCTTGGACTTAATGAACCTGCTATTATTTAAGAGGTGATGATTCAGTTCATATAAAATAAATATAAATATTGTATCTATACTGACAAGATCATCAGTAACAAGTAGCACATTGACGATATTAGAGCTGCAATGATTAATCAATTATCATTCAAGTAATTTTTAAAGATGAAAATGTCCAAATACTCTTATTCCAGCTTCTTAAATGTTAATATGTTCTGGTTTCTTTAGTCCTCTATGATGATAAAGTGAATATTTTTGGGTTGGTCAGGACAAAA